>NW_022196909.1:17890764-17911804 GCF_008632895.1 Mastomys coucha
GTTCTCTATGGGCTGAGAATAAAGTCACTCACTCAAGTCAAATAGCTTTGACCATAGCAGGAAGTCTGCATGCAAAAAATCGAGCCTACAATTCATTTCTTGGTGCAGCAGAACTATCAACTCTCAGTTTAGCTATGATGGAGGTAAAATCCTTTGGTGATGTGAGGGTCATTGAAGTACAGCCTTCTAACAATGAACTCCAATCTAAAAATTGTTCGTATTTTGGGCTTGTACCACAGTAAGAGCCAAGATTTTAAATTCTACTAAATACAAAACAAGCAAACAAAAAGACTTTATATATTTATGTTCATTTAAGAAAATACCAGTAGTAATGTATTATTTTGAAGTATACAGTTAATATGTTTGGAGTTATTTAAAATTTATATTGAGAAAAATGTATTTTCACTATTGCTGCAAAGGAACATCTACATAAGACTGCTAAATTGATTGTTGTTTTATATCAAATGACTTTTATAATACTTATTTTTATTGTTATAATATTTTATAAATTTTAAGGAAAAAAGATATTGTAGGTATTGAAGGGGGGTCTCTGGGAGGAGTGGGGCTACAAAAGGGAAACAAGAATGTGAATTAATTCTATTTACTTAAAATATGTTTTTAAATGTTAACAAATTCAGATAAATTGAAATCATGTAACTTTTCTCATCATAATGCAATAAAAGTTAAAAAAAAAGACCCAGAGACTCTGTGGGCACACATCTGAGGCTTAGGTGACTCCTAGCTCCCTGCCAGACTCCTGACTTGGAATACCTGCTATGCTTCTCACATCAAAGCAACATGTCCTATGGTCACATAGGGTCAAAACAGACTTCTCCATGCTAGTGAGGTATGAAGAGACCCATAAGGCTTAGCTAATAAGCTTCCCTTCCCAGATATTTCTCCCTGCAAAAGGTATTTAATCTCAGGCCCACCCTGAGAAGTGGGGTATGGTTTTCTGCACCCATTTTCCGCCATGACAATAAACTGTTTAGAATCATGAACTGTCTCTTTTCATCAAGATCTGTCGTGGGGAGTCATGGAGAAGGCCTTCACCTACAGACCCCAAACCCAATCTCCAGAAGAAGGCTTCTCTGGGATCCCAGCCACAACTGCCATTAAACCTGCCTCTGCGGAGCTAAGAACAGTCCCCATGAGACAAACTGGAGCTCTCCTTCCTCCACCCCCTCCCATGCCACAGGCCTAGAAACTGTCCCCAGCCTGCATCCCCCCATCCCCTGCCTTTTCTCCTCTCTTATGAAATTCCCAGTTGTGCTTGGATGTCCAAGAGTCTGAGAAGCCCACGGCTCTGCCTCGTCACAGGCCAAGAGACCCTCAATCCCTTCTGTGGCACAGCGGACATGGGCCTACTTATCTCTGTGTTTAAGGCCAGCCTGGTCTACAAAGAGAGTTCCAGGAATCCAGGGCTACACAAAGAAACCCTGTCTCAGAAAACAAAACAAAACAAAACAAGCAAGCAAGCAAACAAAGAAACAAAAATACATATGGAAGTTTATAAACACAGCTAAAATATTCACTTAGTCACTAGACTCTAGTGAAATGAACATGTGTCAACATGTAAGAGACAGAGTGAGAGGAAAGAATGGGGGGAGGGAGAGAAAGAAGGGGGGATTAATTCACAGAAAAGAAGTGAGAGATTTGGAGAAATTATTCAGGGATCAGAGCATCCAATGAAGCTAAGCAGGAGAAAAGTGAGGTGAAGAAAGCTGAGGTTCATATGCTCCGCCCAAGTCTAAGCCTATGGCCCCAAGTTCTCTTCTATACTTAGAGCAGGTCTCTCGCCACTTGTGAAGTGAGAGATGTGAAATGTCTCATGACGCTTATAATTTAGCAGCAGAATAAAAAACCAAGACACACTGGCACAAAGAAAATAGTGTGCTGTAGTGTATAATTAATGGCTAAATTATATGGTTTGGTTCTGAGAACTGCTCCAGAAACTCAGAATACAGAGATAGCTGTAAGACCAGGAATCATTGGAAAGGATCCCGTGGAGGAGACGGGGACAGGAAAGCTCACATAGAGAAAAGTGAGGCAGAACTTTCTAAGTAGGAAGGAATGAATCAGGATTGCCTGAAGATTATTGGTTTGTTGGTGGAACACTTTGGAAACTATTGGGAATAGATTTAGATATGTAGTTTTAGGCTAACCCATGAATGCTCTTAAAACCTTAAAGATGTTTGAAACAATGAGAAGTAAATCCTACTCCTTAGAGAACAAAGATGATCTACTATGCGATTCCCAACTGCACTCCAGTCCTCAGCAGTCAGATGACCCAGCCACATCCCAGTTCATTCTGAGTCATCGTCCAGCGCACTCTGTTATTAAAGCCTGGAGAGACCTTTCCAAAAACTGTAAGAATTCAACCTCCAGAGGAAACTCAGACAGCCTCCGAGAGCAAGCAAAAAAACCTGGCTGTTTCCTGAGGGGAGAGAGTACTAAACAGTGTGAAAGGGGAGCTGGTAGGTCTTTTTAAAAGATAAGAAAAAGAAAGCTTGTCTAGAGGAGGATCCTGAGCTAGGGGTGTGTTATCATTGGTAGAGTGCTTACCAAACACAGAGAAGCCCTGGTTTCCACCTCCAGCACCACAGAAATCAGCCATGGCAACTCAAACCTCAGGAAGTACAAGAAAATTAGAAGTTCATGTTTGGCTACAAAGTGAGTTTTCAGCCCAATCCTCAAGATGAGGTTGGGGAGCAGGGGAGGGAGAAGAGGAAGAGAGGGGGGTGGGAGGGTGAGGGGAGGAAGAATGGAAGAGAAAATGGGGTAGGTAAAGAAGATGAGAGGAGGTAAAGAATAGAGGAGAGGGAGTAATAGAGGAAAGAAGAGGGAAGGGGAGGGAAGGGGAGAAGGGGAAGGGAAAGGGGAGGGGAAGAGAGGGATAAGAGGAAAGGGAACAAGAGGGGATGGGAGAGGAGGGGAGGGAAGGGGAGAAGGGAGGGAGAGGAGGGGAGGGGAGAAGAAAGGAGGGGAGGGAAGAAGAAGGGAGGGAAGAGGAGGGGAGTGTGTTAAACTGGTTCAGAAGACAGCTGAGCTCTAATTCCTGCAGAGCCCCAGGGAAACGCTCAGCATCCTTTTATTTCCATAATCTCATCTAGCACATATATAACTGTGGGTGAGGATGTCATAAGGAACTCATTCAACCTGTATAAAGGCATCCAGAAGTCTGAATGGCTGGCATACATCAATCACAAACAAGAAGAAAAGGAACTTAGTGACCACCATGAAAGAACCGTCCCTGTGCAGACAGCCTCAGAATCTAGTCATGAGACTTGCATAGATAATTATGAACAGTTCTCCTTAAAGCAGATTCTGACCCTCATTTCCAGACATCCTGATTCTGCTCTCTAAAGAATCCTGATTGACCTTTTATTCCAATCTGATAGGCATTTGTTCAGAATGTTGCTATTGGGCTGGTAAGATGGCTCAGTCGGTAAGAACACTGACTGCTCTTCTGAAGGTCATGATTTCAAATCCCAGCAACCACATGGTGGCTCACAACCACCCATAATGAGATCTGATGCCCTCTTCTGGTCTGAAGTCAGCTACAGTATACTTATATATGATAATAAATAAATCTTTGGGCCGGGACAAGCAGAGACTGAGCGGGGCCGACCGAAGAGAGCAGGGTTGACCAGAACAGAGGTCCTAAAAGTTCAATTCCCAGGAACCACATGAAGGCTCACAGCCATCCGTGTACTCACATACATAAAATAAATAAATAAATCTTTACAAAAAAAAGAATGTTGCTATCTACTGAGTATGTCTTTAGAAAATCAATGTCTTTCAAAATAGATTCAACAGATTTTGAAAATTCTTTATTTCATAATCTTTCAATATATGACAGGTTTTTTATATTTTTTTTTTAGAATTTTATTCATGAGTAGTATACTTACATCATTTTCACTTATCCCCATCTCTCTCCATCTCCCACTCCCTCTTATGGTTCTTTCTTAATATAAAATTATTGTACATACATACACAATACATAATACATACATAATACATACATACATACATATATACATACACACATACATACAGACTGTGATGGTTTGACTATGCTTGACCCACGGAGTGTCACTCTTGGAGATATGGCTTTGTTGGAGGAAGCATATCACTGTAGGGATGGGCAGAGAGACCATCCTCCTAATCACATGGGAGCCAGTCTTCTCCTAGTGGCCTTCAGATGAAGATGTAGAACTCTCAGCTCCTCCTGCACCATGCCTGCCTGGATGCTGCCATGCTTCCTGCCTTGAAGATAATAGATGGAACTTCTGAACCTGTAAGCCAGCCCCAATTAAATGTTGTGCTTATAAGAGTTGCCTTGGTCATGGTGTCTGTTCACAGCAGTAAAACCCTAACTAAGACACATATATGCATGCATGCATACACAGACACACACACACGCACACACACACACACACACTTACACACATAAACCCTCCTAAGTCCATCCAATATTGCTTTTTATTTATCTGTGTTTAAGGTTGACCCATATGGGTTGTATAACCTATCAGGGAGCTCAGCCCTGAAGAAAACCTAAACTCCTTCTCTAGGCACCCATTAGTTGCCTGCAGCTTTTCACCTAGGGGTGGGGCCTTGTGAAATATCCTCTGTTCACAATAGCAGATATGGCATGGTTTTTAAGAATATTATTTAGGCCAGATGTAGTAGAGTACACCTTTAATTTTGGAACTTAGGAGGCAGTGGCAGGTATATCTCTATAAATTCACTGCTAGCATGGTATACATAGCAAATTCCTGGCCACCCAGGGATACATAGGGAAACACTGTCAAAGAAAAATAGTTCATATTTATCCTTGTAAACTGCAGGGATGGAGTGGAAACGACTTTGCATTTCAGCCCAACACATTTGAGGTGATTTTAATAACTATAAATGTTTTCTCTACAAAAAGTATTTCTTTACATTTCAAAGAATCCAGGATCTTCAACAACAACCAAGTTTTCTATGCCCATCTCTCAGAAGAGAGGAGATGCTGTCTTTCCTATGAGGAAACCCAGATGTGAATTCTCAAGGTTCTTTCCTTAACTTGAACCTGGATAGGATGCCAACATTCCAACTCTTATGGTTAAGAGTAAAGGGGAAATGAAGAAGTTACTTGCTGCTCTGTTTCCAAAACTGTTCTCCCTCAAAGTAATACTAGCTGAAGATTGAAAGCTAGAGATTCCATTACAACCTAGGAAAGGAAGTACAGATGGACACATGTATGCATAAGGGAAGTTACTAGTTTTGGCAGACAGAGGTCATGTAGAAATTATATCCAAATGTAATTTATGTGCTTACTGTTCAGTACATTTTAAGTGTTTTCTATTAACAATTACTAAAACATCAGAATACTATACAACTCCTAATTTGATACTTCCACGAAGTGTAGGAAAGACACTGTCAACTACAGAAATAGTTCACAAAGGGATTAGCTTTAATAAATTAGTGTGACAAAAAATATAAGGCTCTATCTCATTTTTCTTAATTACCAATGCCTCTTCTTATGGAATTTTCCCATGTACCACAACTTCCCAAAGTCCAGGGATAGGGTGTGTGTGTATATGTAAGCACATGCATGTGTGACTGTGTGTGGAGGCCAGAGGTTCGCAGGGGCAGTCTTCCTCAATGCTTTCACCTTATCTATCTATCTATCTATAGATCGATCGATCTATCAATCTATCTATGTATCTATCCATCTATCTATTGATCTATCTATCCATCAATCTATCTATCGATCTATAGATCTATCTATCTATCTATCTATCTATCTATCTACCTATCTATCATACCATCTATATTTATGCTGATCCAGTGAGGCTTTCTGACCAGCGCATTGCAAGTATCTGCCTGTTTCAAGTCCCTCCCTCAGTACTGGGGTTACAAGTATATGGCTTTTCTTGTGAGCGTTGGAGATCAAAACTCAAGTTTTCAAGCTTGTGTGGCAAGGCTTTATCAAGAGAGCCATTCCACAACCTCAGAGCTACTTGATTTTTGTTTGTTTTCAGACAATGTTGATATTTTCAAAGACAATTTAGTACTCTTGAAACACACCTTACCCCCACCCCCAAACCTTGCCTATCTGCTGAGGGTTAAATATGATTGATCTTCTCTAAAACTTGTGTCAAGATTGAGTGGTATCAGATGGGGCCTTTGAGAGGTGACTAGCTTTCTCTAGAGTGGTGGCTTTCATCAACCCTAAGGCTGCGACCCTTTAATGCAGTTCCTCATGCTGTGGTGACTCCAACCTCAAAATTATTTCATTGCTACTTTATAACTGCAATTTTACTATTGTTATGGATCATAATGTAAATATGCAGAATATCTGAGATGAGACCCATAGGAAAGGGTCATTCCATCCCCAAAGGATTCTCAACCCACAGGTGGAGAACCACTGCTCTAGAGGGAGCCAGAGGAAAAAGGTTAGCTATTGTTGAGTGAGTCCCTATGAGATGAAGCTGCCCCTCACTAAGTCTCACTCTTGTCCTTCTTCTTTCCCATCATCTTATGACAGAGGACAAGGTCCTCAACAGATGCACCCACCAAATTTTGGACCCCAGACTCCGAAACTGCAAACTTTAAAGATCATTTCCTTTATAAATGACCCCAGTCTCCAGTGTTGAGGGATAGCAATGGGTAGTAGACAACACCTTATTGTCCCAGTTGTCATCATTGTAACCTTTAAGCTGTGTCAGGTTATAGCAAGTCCTGTTTAAAGATGAGAAAACTGAGATACAAATAGGTACTAAGATACCAGAATTCATGCAATTAATTACTTTCAACACTGAGCTATGAACAAAGCAATTAGGCAGTTATGTTGAGGTTACTGTTAATAATTCCCATAACCTCAACATTTTATAAATTAAATTAGTGTCTTCAGAGAACAGCCAGTACTTGGTTGATTTTTCAAAGTCATAAAACTTGAAAGCAGATAGAAGACCCATAAAAGCTAAGGTCCTACTTTCAATAATAGCTCTACAAATTATCATTTAATGTGTTCTCTTTTGAGAAATATCTGTTTGACTTTGTTATTGGCACTTCATTGGTATCCAAAATTAAAGACAAGCTGTGGCTTTAAGTAATGGTATAATTTGCTTAAATATAGAACTGGTTGGCAACTTACTGACATTCAGGAGTTTGTGACTAATGTCTTTAGTTATACATAGCTAATTAATTCATTAAAATTACTGTTTGCCAGCCAGCATCTTTGCAATAGATGTGTCTGATGTGGGTGTCAGAGCACAGAATATATTTTATTTCTGTAATAAGCATATGCTTTCAAATATTTTTACTACTGAGAGAGCTGAGCCAAACTTGTAATAGTTGGAAATTATTGAAATAATAGGAGACACAAGTAAACCTTTTACTTGTGTCTGTTTTAAGAACCACTGTCTTTGAAATAAATTTATTTTGAGGGAATTAATCTTAGTTATATGAAAAATTATGAAGATGGTACAGAGGGTTGCTGTGGACCACACCTGGCTTCCTGTATTATTAACAAGTGTGGCCAGGCAGTGGTGGTGCACACCTTTATCCCAGCACTTGGGAGGCAGAGACAGGCGGATTTCTGAGTTCAAGGCCAGCCTGGTCTACAGAGTGAGTTCCAAGACAGCCAGAGCTACACAGAGAAACCCTGTCTCGGAAAACAAACAAACAAACAAGTGTTATATGCTATTATTCACTAAAAGACCATGTTTCCATTCAGTTTCGTTTTGTTGGGTTTTACCTAAAGTTTTTGTTCTCATCCTGGATCCCACTCAGGGTACCACACCCACTTAGTTATTGGGTCCCCTCAGGAATTCCTCTGACTTGGTGACCTTGGTGTTTCAAGAACTGGCCACTATTGTGCAGAATGCCTCTCTAACCTGAGATTTACTTTAACTGTTTAAAGTGTGTGATGGGCTTGGGCTCCCATTATAGGTAAGAACCGTAGAGACAAAGTGTCATTTTCCCATATCATATTACAGGTAACGGCTATCAACATGGCTTCTCACTTTTGAAATCAACCCTGATCCCCTGACTGAGGGAGTGTTCAGCAGTCTCTGTCATGTAAAGCTGTTGCCATTCATTCTGATTTCTACAGTCATCACTTGGCACATGCTAGTATCTCAGCTACTCTTAGCAGGCAATGACCCAAGCAGGCAGAGGTGCTGTGAGGGAAACACAAATAGAATGCGGTAGGAAAGCCAGAGGTAATGAACCAGAACAGAGACAGTGTTAGTAAATTTAAAGAGGTCCTTTGGGGCTTTTTATGAGAGACCAGGAAAGTAAATAAAGAGTGAATCTGTGTAGGAAACCAGGGCCTGCACTGCTCACTGTTTTCCCAGATGGCTACTAGTTTAAACCCAGGCTTACAGTGCACACTGGTCCCCTCTTGCTTCTCTTGCTTTTCCTTACTGATGTTTTCAGCATCTGGGATTTCTCAGCAGCAACATCCCTCCGCCTTCCTGATACCCAGTGAAGCTTATTTTAGTTTGTAAGCCTGATTCTAAGTAGAGATTATTTTAGGCACAGGCTTCCTCCTTTCTCGTGCTTCTTGGTGTTTGATTTATGACAATTTCAGTAATCAGGGAGGAAAATTAAGAATTACAGTAAATATTGGTCTACTGCCAATCCTAAGAGGCCAGTTTTTTACATTTATAATCAGCGTCACTTTTTTTGTTGTTGTTGTTAAAAATCACTTTACCAATTAGAGAAGAAAAACATTCTGCTTGCCCTGTGCATCACCCTAAGCCCTGGCCCATGGTAAATACTTTTAGGTTTCTTATAGTTATGTCTTTATTTGTAATGAAAGATAAATATTCTTTATTCTTTCATTTTTTATTTTTTCTCTCTCTTTAAAAAAACAGGCAAAAAAAAAAAACCTCACACCATACCACACACACACACACACACACACACACACACACCACTGAATTGGAAACTAAAACATACAACAAAAAGCCCAATATGACAAAAACTGCCTAAACAAAGCAATATGAGACAAAAATATCACTGAGCCTGTTTTGTGTTGTCTAATCGCTATGTGGCATGGGGCCTGTCCCGGAGAATGGTTTACACACCCAGTGAGACTCCATTGAAGAGAACTAATTTTTTCTTTGCAAGCCAATGTCAAGTTCTTGGTGAAGGGTGGGAGTTGGTGGCGCATAAACCCCATTTATCTTGAACCTGTGCAGACCCTGTGCATGCTGCCACAGTCTCTGTAAGTTAATACATGCATCTGTCCTGATGTGATCATCTCCTAGGGAGACAGCTAACATTCAAGTCCTTACCTCAGAATCTTCTTTTGAGCAAGACAAAGTAAGACATTGCATTTAAAAAAAAAAATCTTATTTTTAAAGATTTATTTTATTTTCAATTGTATATGTGTGATTGCATGTGCACCCGTAAATGTAGGTGCCCATAGAGTCCAGAAGAGGGTGATAGATTCCCTGAAGCTGGTGTTTCAAACAGGAGTTGCTTGTGGATGCTGAGAACTGAATGCCAGTCCTCTGCAAGAGTGCCTGCCTAGCCTCTGCGCCATCTCCCAAGCCCTGTTTGGGTTGTTTGCTTGTTTTTTGTTGTTGTTTTTTTTTTAAACTTCGTTGCAATGATCTGTAAGATGGACTTTTGCAGTTGTGTGTTCGTAACGATTCACCTTGTGTTTCAGCTTTTGTTTCCCTTTTTCTATTTAAAAATGTTTCTATTTGTAAAGGATGAGGAGTTAAAGAGTAGGACAGCAAGAAGAGGAACGAGGCGAAGAGCTGAAAGCTTAGCTCTTTCACATAAGTCAATTGAATAAACATTTTTTTTTAAAGAAGGAAGTCACACTTTTAAACTGTGAATCAAGCCAGTCATGAGGCAGAGGTGCGAAAGAACAGTATGATCCACCAGAAAGAATGGAAGATACTAACGTCATTCTCTGACCCCAATAGGGCGTTAATTAGATACATTAATTGGTCCCCTAAATTTGGTTTCTTCTTTCTTTGGCCCCCAAACTTTGTAGTTCCTTAATTCTTCTTAGCCCATTTCTCATCGCTCAAGGTGACACATTAAATCTTCAAGTGAGAAAAGAGGGTGCTTCAAGCAGGACTGTGCAAAGCGTATGTTTTCCCCTCTGCGCTCTGAATCTGGATGGGCTGCCTAGAGACCAGCTGTACCACCAGTGGCAGACTCAGAACCAGATCTGAGTGGAATGGGTAGTCAGAAGGGGCACTGGTGTCAGGAAGGGCAGAAAACACGTGATCCGTGATCCGTGATCCGTGATCCGTGATCCGGCTGTCACTTCTGTACTGGATACTGTTGCCCTAGAGATGGGCAAAGTCGTGTGCCTCAGCATCTCATTATCTTTCTTCTTTTCTTTCACTGCTTCTCTTGCCTCAACTTCCAAACTCTACAAAAAAGTACCATGCTGCAAAATCCACACCCCCCAGATGTGAACTGCTCGGAGACAATCCGAGAGGGCAGGGAAGAAGATAGCTGGGGGAGGGGGATGAGTGGTGCTCACAGGGCAGAAAGCAAGCTGAGGAGGAGGAAGCTATTTCAAACCACTGGCTCAGAATACACAGTAGGTACCCTTGCCGTCTGGCACCCAGGGGCACTACCTCAAAGGGCAGTTATCCAGTCTGCATTCTAATGAACTGTTATCAAAGAATACAAGAGTTACTTGGAGGAGAAGGGTGAGTGATGAAATTTTATGGGACAGTGTAATGTCAGAGAAGAAAGCATAGTGGAAAAAGAAACCCGGAGGGTGAAACCAATCCTGCATCCATCCATCCATCCATCCCTGGATCCCAAAGGATGGAAGAAAATATATCATCTCTCATCTAAACATTTATTATCTTTTCTGGGAGACCCACCCGTACTATGCCGTGAAACTTGCAGCAAACATTTCATCTCCTGGACACCAGATTCAGACCCCAAGAGCAAGGGATTTGCCAGCTAGTCCAAAGAAAAGCAAAATGAAACAAGGAGCTGACCAGAGTGTCAGCAACTCCCGCTCTCAGGATTGTCCCCAAGTTCAGAGACTCTTTCTTCTCTCGTCCATTGCTTTACGAAGAGGCAAAGGTTATTCTGGTAAAAGCGCATAGACCTTATTTGTGTCTTGGCATTCTTTGCAAAGAAGAGATCGGCCATGTTTGATTAAAGCAGCGGTTCTCAACCTGTGGGTCTCGGCCTCTTTGGCAAGCTTCTACTGCCCAAAAATATTTACACTGTGATTCATAACAGGAGCAAAATCACAGTTATGAAATAGCAAGAAAAATAGTTTCCTAGTTAGGGGTCAGCACAACATGGGGAACTGTATTAAAGGGCTTCAGCATTAGGAAAGTTGCGAACCACTGGATGAAGGGAAACCAGGAGACTATACACTATCAGAAAGCAAAGCTTTAAGGACTTGGCCTGCTCCACCCAGCTCACCTTTGATCCGTGCTGCAGCTGCAGGGGTCCAGGCCTTATGTCTCTTTCTCTTTTCGCCGTTCCCAGCGTGCATACCCACCCTACCCATCAGAGTTTCTCCTGTTCGAAATCTTCCCCTGAAGCAATATGAATTTACATAGATATGTTCAAGGCAAGACCAAAGGATAGGTTAGGGTGTCTTCAGAGGAATGGTTAGCCAAAGGGCCAGGGGACAAAGGTTTCAGCCACCCATTCTTTGTAAGAACACTCTGATCTGACTTCTAGTGGGTCTACAGAGCCCTGTGCCCTAACCCCACACCCCACCCCCACCCCAGGAGACCTGAATGAGCTCAGATACATGCTGGCTATTGACTTTCCCAGTTTCCTTTTCTTAAAAAACCAAAAAAAAAACAAAAAACAAAAAACAAAAAACAAAATGAAACAAAAACAACAACAGGCTTCCTGTTTCCTTCATATCTTCTATAGTCTTTGGATATAGACATCTGAACTTGAGTCCTTATCTCAAACAAAACTATAATACTAAAAGCAGGCTCTCCACAGAATAACATGAAAATGGTTTATATCCTAGTGAGATGGAAACAGAAGACCACACCTTGTACAGTCCATTATCTCTGGCCTAACTCCAGAATTCTCATCCGTGGTAAATCAGATGTGGGTGCGAGAAGCGTTGTTTGTCCAGTGTCTCTGATATTTGAATGAAAAGAGGCACTGTTGATTCTAAGAGCATACAGCGGACTGACTGGCTCCCACGTAAGGCCTTCATGGTCTTGGAGGCCTCAATGAAGAAGACAGCAAATGATTCAGGGCTTTCTGTGAAAGTCAGACTTCCTCCCTTGGGTACCATAAAGAGACTGTAGGGAGAAGAAGAAAAACCCAGAATCTGTGCTAAAATATTAGTCTCAGATCTTAATTACAAGTGTGATAGGAAGTAGAAGGACCTGACCTGTGAAGCTCTCCTATGTCAAAGCTCTGTGTCAAAGACACAGCTCTAATAAGGAAGAACAGAAGCTGAGACTTACGGTAAAGACAACGAGGCTTCATTTAAGTGATATGAGTGTGGCCATGAATGTGGATGTAATCATGGATGTGGACCTGGACAAGGGTATAGATAATAAAGACCTTATATTCTGGATGTTCTTAAATCTCAAAGACCATAGAAGCCAGTCTCTCCCTCTTGCTAGTGGACTGTAGTCTTCCCTGGACTGAAAAATAAGGAAAACCTAGCTTAATTGAGTATCCTATAGAACATCAATCTTCCCTGGGATCCTGTCCACTGACTCCCTGGTCACCCACAGGTTGATAAGGTGCTAGCATATAAGAGGGGGGGCACAGAGTCTCTATTGGAGGCTGTAACTGACTGGAATAGTTAAAGGACAGTTCTGACAGAAAACAAGAAATGAACTATGGCAATAAATTTGAAGGTCATAAATTAAGTAGAGTGATGGAGACTTAAGAAGGAATGGGTCAAGTTTATTGACTTGGAAACATTTCTCCCACAACCCAAGACTTAGCATGATGTCAAGGATACCCAGGACTTGTTCCAACATAATTGTTCTAAATGGACCTTGGGACAAAGTGATAGCACAGAGATTCCCAAGCTGCCTTTGGATTTTAAGAAATGTGCTAGAAAGCTCCAGGGGGTGGGAAGGGGGCTTTCAAGTGACATTCATTGACTTTAGGATAGCCCTTCCTTGTGGGGGATAAGAAATACACTAGCATTTTCTAAAAGGCCAGACAGAAGTTTAGCCACAGAATACATCTCCATAGAGCCTATGGAAAAATTTTAAAAATATGATTTTAGAGTTCAGGTAGATAGACTTAAACATCAAAGGCCAGGTAGGCATAATCAGTACAACAGACAAGACAGCCAGAGAATAACCAGAACTCTGGAGTCCTAGGGGTTTGTGGGTAACAGCTAATAGACCTTTGCATTCCTAGGTGTGGAGAAGGCAGACATGGAAGCTTGCAACATTATAATTTGACTTATGTCAGCAACCCTCCCAAAAAAATGAAAGAAAGAAAGGAAGAAAGGAAAGAAGGAGGGAAGGGAGGGAGGGAGAGAGAGAGAGGGAGAGAGACACAGAGAGAGAGAGAGACAGAGAGAGAGACAGAGACAGAGACAGAGAAGAGAGAGAGAAAGAGAAAGAAAGGAAGAAATCAAGCAAGTAAATATAGTTACTAGATGAGGATTGGCAGCCACAATTGGCAAGTACGATCTGGGTGAATTTTCAGGTCACAAGCAGTTCTCAGACCCAGAGCACAGTGGCTGAATAGGAAACCTTCTCCAGTATACACATATGTACACGGACATTCCAGCTCTTCTGCTAAAAAAATATGTTTACCCAGACCTTGTAGAAGCTCAGGATCCGAGGTGACACTAATAATAAGGGAATCCCAATACCTTCTTGGTTTCATTAATAAAGTGCGGGATTAAACAAATTTTCTTATTACTAAGACTGCAGGGGCCCATAGCCTCAAGGGTACCAGAGACAGCCAGTAGAGGAGAGGTAACTCAGAATTCTTGTAGACTTACCCAACTTCTTCAGGTAACCAATCTCTGCTTAAAGAGCAGTTTCTTCTATGTCCCAGGGGCCCACTAAAGACTGAACACATTGCTGAGACCTCAAGAACCTGCGAGTGGAGAGGCCCACTCTGAGCTGTATATGATCAAATCATAGTTTTAAATTCACACAGCCACCATGCAGCATATGAGGAAAATTACATAGATAGGATCAAGCTTACAGGAAGTTCCACGGGGCACAAGTCAGTTTGATGAGCTAGTGCCCGGATTCCCTTGCCACCAACCTATGTTGGGCTGTCCCACACTTCAAGTGCCCAGGTGACAGAAGAAAAACAATACAATTCTGTTTGCAAAATGAATTAACTTTAAGAATGGACATGGCCGGCCGGGCGGTGGTGGCACATGCCTTTAATCCCAGCACTTGGGAGGCAGAGGCAGGCGGATTTCTGAATTCGAGGCCAGCCTGGTCTACAGAGTGAGTTCCAGGACAGCCAGGGCTACACAGAGAAACCCTGTCCTGAAAAACAAACAAACAAACAAAAAGAGTGGACACAGCAGTGTATGCCTGTAATGTCAACACTTAGTAGAAGGACACAGGAAGTTCAAAGGTCACTGTTAGCTATACAGTGAGTTGAAGGCCAGTCTGGGCTACATGAGACAATATATATAAAAACATAAGTATGTACATATGATATATTTTATATATGATATATGTTTACATATGGTACATATTTATATATGATATGTGTTTTTACATATGACATATTTACATATTATAGATATTTATATGATATGATTTTATATATGATATAAATTTTATATATGGAAATGGCTTAGTATGTTGGCTTATGAGGTCTGGAGTTTGGCACAGACCACCAGTTTTATAGAGAAAGAATGATGAAATCTATATATATGCTGCATTGTCTAGTAGTAAGCTGAGTTGGCTCACTAGGACAATGTGACAAGAAAGGTTATAATGCTGAGTGTAAGAAGGCATATGGACAAAGAGTCAAATATGCACATCTTAACGTCTCACACTCTTGTCCATGGGAGAGCATTCATTAGCAAGGAGGCTGGAAGGTGCTATCCTGTCCGGTTCCGTGTCAGCTAGTCTCTGTTCCAGGCACTCCAGTGTACTAAATCCAGAAGCATGGTGGTCTTTTTGACAGGTAGGGAGGCCATACATAGTCCCAATAGTATTGATTCCTCTCACTGAGCTTGCATAGCGACTACTTCTTTGGAAGTGCTGTCATGCCAGCAGCAAACCCAATAGCTGATAGATAGAATACCAACTCTTCGAAGACACAGCAAGGCACTCAGTGATAAATTGTTTCCATCAGATCTCTCTCATGCACACCCTCCTGAGAATGAGGGAATGAGTCACCCTTACTGGAAGTGCCTTTAATTCTGAATATGCGTTTGGCTGACTTGCCCATGAATGTCACTTCTAGGATCATTATTTGATGACTCACAGTGTGATTTATTTACAGACACTGCATCCTAGAATGCAGGAAAGGGAACGTGGGGTCCACTGTTTCTACCGTATACCCCGTTATTCAAAAGAAGTCCCTTTGTTAGAATGCTAGAATGGATCAAAGGCTCAGTTCACATAGGGAAAAAGGCTTTGCTTGGTTGGGACCTGCTGTTCTTGGTGTGGTATGTGCCTTCAAATAATGGTGGATATATGGTCCAAAAATTGAACTGGGTCTGGAAACCAAGATGAAGTAGGAATGGCTGTTCATACACCATCCCCTTCATTCACTTGCCGAATCTATGCATTTTGTTTCCATCTACCTTTATGCTCTGTTAGATTAAAGGCTTGCTATTTGTTGGTAATAGGAAGACACTCACTGTTGCAAGGGATCAAAGAATACTCTCCAGGACTCTCTGTATGGCGACCCTTGCCTACTCTCTTGGCATCTTCAAGCCAAAGGTCTAAACAGACAAAGGCACTTTTAAAATACTGGTGTTTAGTTGATTCTGATTGTCATGAACATCTAAGGTGTTGCTAGAAGCAAAAAACAAATATTTCTAGATCTCAAAGGATTCATGTGATGTCCCTCTGTCCTTCTTCTGTCCACTCCTCTGTCCTGATGAAAGACCTGGAAAAATAAATTCAATATCAGCAGGGTGTGTGTGGCACGTGCCTTTAATCCCAGCACTCAAGAGACAAGTGGATTTCTGTGACTTTGCGGTCAGCCTGGGTTCTTCAAGAAGATAATGTACATCAGCTGAAGTACTCATCCACGATGAGGAAGTTCTAAAATAGATGGGGAACATCTGGACTTGATAAATACTAGTATTAGAGCTTGGGATAGTTCCTTAAGGGTTACTTGCTTGCTTACTATGTGGACTGTCTTGAGTCCCTTTGAAATTTGCAAATGGCTGTGGCATTAAAATTTTGAGTGGGGATGGATTTTTATGGAGGGTAAAATGGAGCTGAAACGTCCAAGGGATTGACTGTGGAAAGCATCTTTAGCGGCCTGTACCACTTCTTCATGATGCCATCTGCAGGTGATGGGCAATGAAAGAACATGCAACAGCTCTTGCTCTCCCAAGGACTGCCCATCTTAACTTACCCACTGCACAGAATTTCACTAAACTGTGTTGAGTGGCATATACTAGGGCAGTGGCTCCCAACCTTCCTAATGCTGCAACCCTTTAATAACAGCTCCTCATGTAGTGGTGAACGCGACCATAAAATGATTTTTGTTGCTACTTCATGACTGTAATTTTGCTACTGTTATGAATTGTAATGTTAATATATCTGTGTTTTCTGATGGTCTTAGTTGACTACTGTGAAAGGGTTGTTCAGACCCCAAATGGGTTGAGCCCCACAGGTTGAGAACCATCACACAAGAGAGAAACTGAAAGTGTAAGCCAGCCCCAATTAAATGTTTTCACTCAATAAGAGAAGAGTAGGTAGATTAATGTAAGCCATTCAATGGTGTGTGTGTGTGTGTGTGTGTGTGTGTGTGTGTGTGTGTGTGTGGTAGATTCTGAGATGCATTCTACTGGGTTCTTCTGAGAATAGCTCCTAGAACTGAGTTCCAATGGACATAGGGTAGCCAACCTAATGATGTATTCTTTAGTAGCTTTTCCTTCCTATATTTCTGCTTCGCGTTTCCCCAAATCACCTACCATGTAAATGATCTGCTTCAGTTCTTACTTTCAGAAGAACCTAAAGTAGATGGATAAACTAGTCAGCTGTGGGAAAGCCTGGATTTGTAAATAAAATAAAAGGTAATTAAAAAAAAAAGAGTGTAAAGTGAACTGAACTAGAAGCAGACTTTTATTGACTATATATTATGTATTAAGCATTCAGAAAGTACTCAATACATCCGTCTAGATCAAATGGCCAAGCTAAGGAGACCTGCAAGTTTACATCGCCTTATTGCATGGGCCAAACTTTGGGTGGTTATGTTTAAAAGCAGAAGTGACTGCAAGAAAATGATTGACGTGTGGTATTTCTAAATAGATTCTGCCTTAATATATGAGATAATTCAGCAGGTAATATGTGAGAAATATAAGAAGCCCTCAATGTCTTTTTGTTTTGTTTCCTTATCTCATCGATGAAGAAACACAATTAGGAATGTGAAGATCCTGGTAGTCTTTCCAGGGTCCTGAGATACTTGTACCAATAGAGGAGTTGCTGTTGGACAATATCTAGTAAAAAAATATTCTGTGTACTCTCTCAAGATGCAGTATGTTTATTGATTCTGTTGAAGTGCAGTTGTGTGCAAAGTTTCTATTGAGTTTGGATCCGTGTGGTATATGACCTGGGACTAAGTCCCATTTAAGCATGGGATGTTCCTAAGAGGCAGAGCACTGTGATATAAAAGAGGACACCCCTGGACACCCCTGCTGCCCCTACAGAGGGTTATTGTGGTATTCGGTAGGGGATATCTACCTGTCTTAGTCTCTTCATTGCTGTGACCAGAGACATCATGACCATGGCAACTCCTAAAAGGAAAACATTTCATTGGGGCTGTCTCACAGTTTCAGAGGTTCAGTCCGTTATCACCATGGTGGGAAGCATGGCAGCATCCAAGCAGATATGATGCTGGAGAAGGAGTTGAGAGTTCTACATCTTGATCTTCAAGGCAAAGGGAAGACAACTGTGCCACACTAGACAGAGCTGGAACATAGGAGACCTCAAAGCCCACCCCCATAATGGCACACTTCCTCCAACAAGGCCACACCTCCTAATAGGGCCACTCTGTTGGGGTGTCTTCTGTGCTGTGTATTCAGAAGCTAGGTGAGTCGTATGCTCCTCTCACACTGCAACCAAACCTTGGAGCATTGTATTAACCTATGTACTGTAAAGAATGCTCCCCAGTAATCCCTGATTGGTCAATAAATGGCTGGGGCTTAAAAGATAAGAAGGTGGGACTTAGAACTGAGTAAGGGGTCTTGGGAGAGACCAAAGAAGGAGAGATAAGCTAGAGAGAGGATTAGATAGTCCTTAGATGGGATGGACCATCAGGAGCATGTGACCCAGGGAAGTTCACTCTGAGATTAGGATGAGGGAGCAAAAGCAGCCCAGGACACATCATATTGGCGAGTGACTGGCATTTGGGTGGGTTTTAACAGGTAGAAAGATTAGAATATATCAGTCAAAAGTGGGGAAAGACCTCATCCCCTATAGGTATTTATGAGTAAAAAGTGGTGTAGTAATCCCTCAGAAAAATAAAATAATTCAGTACCACTCCCTATGAGCCAAACATTCAAACACATAAGACTATGGGAGCCATATCTATTCAAATCCCAACACTACCACATCCCACACCTACTTCAATCTCTATGACTCTTCCAGCTCCAATGAAAAGTGTGAATTGCTGTCTGAATGCAGGTGAGGGCAGACACAAGATAAGGTGAGAACCTGTGTGTGGTTAGGCAGTGGAAAAGGAAGGTGGGCTGAGAGTTTTAGAGTACAGAGAGTACAGAGGGACAGAGAAGGGAAGGAGGAAAAGAGATAAGATGGAACTAACAGGAGAAAAAGAGGAGCCAGAACCATACAGTTCTGGGAGCCATAAGTATTGGGGATTTCTTACATCGATGATTAAATAATAAGTAGGGTGTGTTTGCCACATCTAGGTGAGTCGCTTGTGTTTATATCACTTGGGTTTTGAGTTCATTGTGGGGGAATTTTGTGGGTTGAGAATTTACTAATATAAATCTGACTGATAAATCAACAAGCCTCTAGAGTTTTGATTTTACTCAGTTCCCATCCGCAGCAAGAGAACCGGAGAGATGGGCGGTCAATGGATGGGGCTAGCCATGGAGGCAGCAAGACTGTTGGGGCCAGAGAGTAGCCAGCGCTAGCATGGGATGGTATAAACACACCATCCCACACAACAGGAAAGTATTAGGATGGGAATATTTTCTCTACCTTTCTCTTCCTTCAAACCTTATGTCCAAAGATCCTCATTCACTAAGCACAGCCTCAGGCAGGAAATGAATGTTTCATTTCTAGAGTGGCGACTCCAGAAGCAGTCACTAAATGCTGCAGAAGTATGCCATTTCTAGGCTCCGGGACACACTCTCACGTATAACAGTTGTCGCTTTCCCTGAGAAAATATGATGACCAATTTTATTCATTGTGTTAAAATAGATCTAACATGAAATTTTAGCCATTTTAAGTTCATTCACTATTAGCATTTGTCTCCAAAACTCTGCCTCTGTCCTGACTCCTCTCATGAAATCCCACTCCATCTTTTCCTCTGTCCACCATAGTTCTATCAGTCTCTATGAGTATGGCCATTCAAGGTAAAACCACACTCTATCCGTATATGAACTAGCTTAGTTCACTTAGCATGTGGTCAGTACTCAGGTGTCTAATGTAAGCTATGACTAGCTTAATTCACTTAGGCTGTCATTGATATTCATCCCCAGAGTCTGAAGCAGTCTCTCTCTTTTTTTAAAAAAAAAATTATTTATTTTATGTGTATGAGTACACTGTAGCTGTACAGATGGCCGTGAGCTATCTATCATGTGTGTGGCTGCTGGGAACTGAACTCAGGACCTCTCTGGCCCCACTCGCTCACTCCAGCCCCCTGCTCACTCTGGTGTAATTCACTGTAGCTGTCTTCAGATGCACCAGACGAGGTCGTCAGATCTCATTACGGGTGGTTGTGAGGCACCATGTGGTTGCTGGGATCTGAACTCAGGACCTTCGGAAGAGCAGTCAGTGCTCTTACCCGCTGAGCCACCTCGCCAGCCCTGAAGCAGTCTCTTAAACACTGGTTAAGACCCCATTTTGTCTACCATATTCTGTTTATTCACTTATCTGTGCATGGATATTTGCTATGACAAAGAAAGAAAGTACAGTTGCAATAACACGATACTGGTTTACAGATATCTTTGAGTCTTTGCTGTCAATTTTTGCCATACATGCGGTTTTGCCATCATATGATATTGTATGTCAGAGTCTTTTTTTTTTTTTGAGGAATGACTATAGTTTTCAGTGTATCATCATTTTATATTCTAACCAGTAATGCACAAGTGTATTCATTTCCCCATATAATACCTACTACTTTCCACTTTCTTGTCATTTGGTTCGGTTTTAACAAGAGCCGTCCCAATGGGAACGAAGTGGCATCTCACTGAGATTTATTCTAATCTCTGTTGTTAGAGATATTAAGCACCTATCATTGCACTTTCTTCTTGGTAATTCCTATACATTTTGGAAAAATAACATTTCAAGCTTTTGCCTATTTTAAAGCTGGGCTCTTCGTTTCTGCGTTTTAGAAATTCTTTATATGTTCTTGAAATCAACCCATTGTCATGTATATGACCTGCAAATGTTTCCTTTCATTGAAAGGATTTCCATTTCACTTTTGAGTGTCCCTTACTCTGCCAACATTTTTCATCTTAATGATAACCAATCTGTCATTTTTTTCAACTCGTTGCCTGAGTTATTGTCTAGAATTGTCGTGTTCTTCTGTCTGTCTGTCTCCATCTCTGTCTGCCTCTGTCTGTCTGTCTGTCTGTCTGTCTTTCCCCTCTGTGTCTCTTCCTGTCTCTCTGTCTCTTCCTGACTTTCTGCCTCTCTCTCCCTCTCTCTCTCTCCCTCCCTCTCTCTCTCTCTCTCTCCCTCTC
>NW_022196909.1:17912303-17922803 GCF_008632895.1 Mastomys coucha
TCTCTCTCTCTCTCTCTCTCTCTCTCTCTCCCTCTCTCTCTCCTCCCAGCCTCCCTCCCTGCCTCTCTACTCCCCATCACCTGTCTCTCTGCCTTTGTTGGACTGGTCCTTCCTCCCTCCTTCCCTCCCTCTTCTCCCCTCCTCTCTTCCTCTCTCTTCTTTCCCTCTCCCCTGCCTTTAGTTCTCTCTCTGCCTTGGTCTCTCTGATAAGGTCTTTTTCTGTTATCCTGGTTTTCCTGAATCAGGGTCCCCACTAGCTCCTGGCACGCAATACTGCACCATCTGCACTGACTTTGGAGCTCACATTTCAAACCTAATTTTGATTCTTCTGATTCTTAGATATGTTATCGATTACATTCCTGGCTGCAATTTTGATTCTGAAATGCTGTAGTCTGGAGTTTATCTAGGTTTTCTGGGGCTGAAATAAACACAATTTTATAAGCTTAAGAAAAAAATATAAAAATGGTTACTTTCATAATCTCTCATCAATTTTATAGCTATGTTGGTTTTTCCTAGGACCATTTTTGGTAAGGTCATGTAAGCTTCATCTGCTTTATCATTAATTAGCTATTGCAACAATTAATAAGCTTTTCTTCACTCCCCGACCAGCAGTCATTGGCGGGGAGAGTACCAGGGTCTCTGCATAGACTTCCTATGTAGACAGACCAGGTTCACAGAGCTCAAAATCACAGAGATCTGCTTGCCTCTGCTTCCCAAGTGCTGGGATTTAAGGTGTGCACCACTATGCCCATTTAAAAATCATTCTGACCCAGAAGATGCTCCAACATGTAATAAGGACACATGCTCCACTATATTCGTAGCAGCCATATTTATAATACCAAAAGCTGGAAACAACCCAGATGTACCTCAACAGAGGAATGGATACAGAATTTTGGTACATTTACACAATGGAGTACTACTCAGCTATTAAAAACAATGACTCCATGAAATTCTTAGGGAAATGGATGGATCTAGAAAATATCATCCTGAATGAGGTAACTCAGTCACAAAATAACACACTTGATATGCACTCACTGATAAGTGGTTATTAGACAAAGAGCATGGAATACCCACAACTCATGGACCACATGAAGCTCAAGAGGAAGGAAGATCAAAGGGAGGATGCTTCAGTCCTACTTAGAAGGGGGGATAAAATAACCATGGAAAATAGAGGGTGGGGGGGGGACTTTGGAGGAAGAGAAAGGGGGAAGGGGAAAAGGAGGGGAAGAATGAGGTATGGGAGAGGTAGAGAGGTCAGGAAATTGAACAGAGGTGTGTAGCAATGGGGGATGGCGAACTAGGGGCAGCAACCAGAAAGTCCAAGATGCCAGGAAAGCAAGAGCCTCCCAGGACCTTATGAGGATGACATTAGCTGAAATACCCCACAAAGGGAAGGGAGAACCTGTCAAGACCATATCCAGAGGTTAGGCATGGCCCCCTGGTTGAGGGATGGGGCCACCCACCTATCTCCAAAATTTTAACCCAGAATTGCTCCTGTCTAAAAGAAATACAAGGATAAAGAGTAGAGCAGAGACTGAAGGAAAGACCATCCCCTACCTGGGGATATATCCCATATGCAGACACCAAACCCAGGCACTATTGCTAATGCCAAGAAGTGTTTACTGACAGGAGCCTGATACAGCTGTCTCCTGAGAGGCTCTGCCAGATCCTGACCAGTATAGATGTTCACAGACAACCATCGGACTGAGCACAATGACCTCAATGGAGAAGTTAGGGGAAGGGCTGAAGGAACTGAAGGGGCCCTTATCTGGCATCAATGGGAGTGGAGGACCATGGTCCTGTGAAGGCTTGATGCCCCAGTGTAGAGGAATGCAGTGTAGAGGAATGCAGTGTAGAGGAATGCAGTGAGGCAGGAGTGGGTGGGTGGGAAGGAGAACACCCTCATAGAAGCAGGGTAAGGGGGGATGGGATGGGGGTTTGCAGAGGGGAAACCAGGAAAGGGGATAACATTTGAAATGTAAATAAATAAAATATCCAATTAAAAAATAAAAATAAAAATCATTCTGAATATATGAGACCATTTTAAATCACTCTGAATATATACATATATCATGATTGAAATGGTAGCATAAAAAAGAACTAGCCTAAGATAGCTGTAGTGAAATAATATCAGAAAAAGATTTACTTATAAGGGACTTTCAGGGCTGGAGAGATGGCTCGGCGGTTAAAAGCACTGACTGCTCTTCCAGAGGTCCTGAGTTCAATTCCCAGCAACCACATGGTGGCTCATTACCATCTATCATGGGATCCAATGCCTTCTCTTGGTGTGTCTGAAGATAGCTACAGTGTATACAGTGTATTTAACATATATATGTATAAATATATATATGAAATAAATAAATAAAATCTTTTTTAAAAAGTGACTTTCAACTATTGTTTAGTGAGTGGTGTGGTTGGCACGTGTCTGTAATATTAGCACAGAGGAGACAGGTGCAGAAGGGTCATGAGTTTGAGACTAAATAATAAATTCCAGGCATGCCTGGCCTGCATGGTGAGATTCTATTTCAGTAATATCCAGAATTTCAGGTTTAATATTGTTATGCTTTACAGCGTGGTATAATGCAGCGGAACAGAGCAGGCCTGGCCAAGAGATCCCCCTGAGGAATTACCACCATAGGACAGACAGGCCTAGTATATAGAAAAATTATTGGGAGAAGGGAAGGGGGTCTGAAAAAATGGTAGAGGTAGAGAAGGGGGGAGGGGGCAGAGGAGAACAAAAAGAGAGAAGAGAGAGAGGAATAGAGGAAGAGGTTGGCCAGGGACATGTAGGAACAGAGAGAGAAAGATGGAGAGAGTGAAGAAAGGGAAAAGGGATAAGTGTGGTAATGATTGGTCTTAGAGCCTTTTGTACCTGGCTCGCCCCTGGGCACCTGGAGGCAGGTGATGATGTAAGCTGCTGGTAGGTCACTGTTGCTAGGTTTCTGGGAGGAGCCTATACTATATACTTTACAATTCTAGCTCTTCCATTAGTTGGTTTGAAAATTTGGGTAACTCTACATTTCTGATCTTCAGTGTGTACAAAGGAAGAGATTTGGTTCAAAATTACCCTCCAGCTCTAATAGCAAATAATTCTTTTTATTTAATGTTTACTCCTCTATCTTTTTTTTCAGTCTCTACCTGTGCTGGGCCAAGACTCTGTGTTAGTAGGAACCTTGGGCTCTCGGATGTTATCTCATAGGCCTGATCCTTTCACCCACTGCCGATGACTCCTCCTCAGAAAGAAATTCTAGAATGTACCAGACGATAACCTACCACAGTTTACCTCCCATCACTATATCAAACACTTGAGACAGTAAGTGCATAGAGAGAGAGAGAGAAATCTATTTCATGGACAGTTTTGGAACCTCCAGTCTTAAGAGCTGCAGAACCATTTGCGGGTGGCTCTGGCGTGCCTGGCAGACCAGGGCTGGCAGCAAGCATGCGGTAGAGCAAACTTGCTCTTGTCAGGGCCACGAGTGAACTCAGTGGCTGTGGTCATCCAGAGAGCATCTTACAGTCTTCACTGCTCTTCCATTGTATCATTCTGGAGCCAAGCCCTTAAAATATGGATATTTGGGGGATGTTGATCCAAACTATAATACCCATCTACACTGATGCATTGTTTCCGCACAGAAGCATGGCTTCCGGAGTCCTTTTGAGGCCAACTGCAATTTTTTTTCTATTCTGCATATGGTTATAGTTCCCCTTCTATATTTAACTGGACTGAAGATGTTCTACAGGCATCTCAAAGGTGATCATGCCCCATGTTGAACATATACCTTCCTATTCCTTTTCTGAGGCGAGGTCCTTGACTGCCCTATTTTATCCAACCTGCATGTACTATGGAACCCTTTCCTTTTTCCTACCACTGACCTGTTGGAGGTGGCAATCCTCGTGTCTCATCTACCAGGGACGATGGGCTCTTCATCCATGTAGGTATCTGTGGTCCGTTTTCTCTTGGTCACAAGAATTTCAGACCAGACGTGCAAATCCAACTGTTTCATTTTGCATGCCTAAGGCTTTTCAGGGGCTCATCCGTGTCATCAAACCAAGCTCCCAAAGTCTCATTGGCAAGGCACAGAAGTCTTCCCACCCACCAGTTATCTTGACACCTGCTCTGCCACACTAGTATTCTGACCGCCTCCCCCCATCACCTCCCACCCCCTGCCCCGTGCCCCATTCAAACTTTGCTCTGGACGCATTGCAGCATCTGATGTTTTCTAAATAAGCCTATTTATGCTCTTTCAACCCTGTCTCTAGGGCTTTGACCTTGTCAATCCCAGAGCTCATTTTTCCTTCCCTCTCTCTCTGTGTCTTTCAGCAGTTTATTTAAGTAGCACTTTTTTGTATGCTGTGAAGCCTTCCCAGGCACCCCGTGTCTAAGTGTTCTGTCCCCCTGACTTCCTTTACAAATGCCTTCATGGTGTCGCATACTCTTTACCAGTCTGTCCTCTCTACTACATTGTTGCCTCAACACCAAGACCCCAATAACACTTAGGGATGGCTTTTGAGTAAACATCTCACAATAGAAGCTGGTACTGTCTGAAGACTTGTCTGACTGGCACCCCTCCTTTTCTCAGTGTTGTACACACCTTCTTTAAAAGTGAGCCTCTGTGTTCTGGGATCATGAGGGTGTCTACATTATCTATGTAAAAGGGCCTATTTATTCATTATTTAGAGGAACATGTTAAATTCACAGGACACTGGTTATCTTCGGAGCATAAAGTTTAGGGGCGGGTGGATTCTCTCGGCTTGAAGTAGTGAAGGCAGACACTTGTGTGCCACAATCTCTAACTTCTAAGTCAGAGACGGAAGATGGGGGTACCTGTCTCCTTTATGGAAAAGGAAAAGCTGCAGGAACTCAGTTGACGCTTCATATTGGTCTCTGTATTTCCTGTCCTATGCTCTTTCTACTCTGTTACAGGGACAGAACTCCCAAACACCTCTCTTGTCTCACCAAGATATGGATATACAAATCTAGTGGACATTTTTTTGTGTGTGTGTGGAAATGAGAGGGTCAAGAGAGTCCTAACATGATCAGAGTTTCTCTGCCATAACTGTAATTAAATAATACAACTTTATCTCAGGTCCAAAGGAAACTCAATCCCCCAAACTCCAAAAGGCCATCCATTTATCTAGAAACCTGGAGGATTTCTTGTGGCTAGAGAAAAGCCAGCATTCCTCCGGAGCTTGTCAAGCTGTTCCTCTTTGCCAAAAGGAATCACTTCTCTTACCTCTGGCAGAAGGGACATAAGGCTACCTGTAGCACCCGTCAATGTATCAGAGCACATGCTGGCCTCCAGGTCCCCCCAGTGTCACATGTACCTGTTACATATTCAAAGTCTTAGCTAGCGTCCCAGGCCTTCTCTCTCCTCCCCTAGCCCAAACTCCCTCCAGCCCACAGACTTCCCTCCCCAGTTACCAGGTCTCTGTATAACCATACTTCTTGCTTTGTTTTTTTCCTCTCTCAACACTCTATCCCTGCTTCTTTTACTACATTCTCTCTATTCTCTATCCCCTGCTAGGTCCTCCTTTCATGTAGATAGCCCTGGCCATGTTCAGACTACTCTCTCTGCCTGCTCTGGACTCTTCAAGACATCTCTGGCTGTTCTTTAATATCTAAAATGAAAACCTTCCCTTAGCCATATCACAGAGCTGTTGTGCCACCAGTTTATACAGTTTCTAATTCTCTTTATCTTAGTTAATTAATACTTGAGAGAGCAGAAAATGCACACACATTTTTCATTGCCTGCCCCATTCAGAATGCTACAACTAAATTCTATTTCTGGAAGGTGTACTACTGAAGTACTGAGTGCCTTGTATCTGGCAGAAGATGTTATCGGATTTGATCTTTCCTTCTGGAATTCTAACAGATCTGGAAATGTTTTAGGATCCTAGTCAATCTGCATTTTGTTTAGTTTTTGTCACATTCAGGTACTTTGTTAGTTCGGCCCCCGATTCAACTCGCTAGCACATTCAATTTCATGTGATGGCTCCTCGCACGTTAAAGAGGAATTACCTGAAGTGGAGGAGCTGCATTCTGCAAAACTGTTTGGAGAATGTATTTTTGAAAAATGTAAGTATAATCCTATAGAGTCTCATTAACCTAAAAGGAGCCCACTTCAACACAGGATACAAATTTCTGTTGTTCTTTACGTCATTTTACCTAGAAGGGCAGAGATGCTAAGAAAAGATCAATCTAAAGTAATATATTTAGCAGGATGGAAAAATGCACGTAATGCCAAACAAATCTTGACGCAGCCCCTAATCTTTAAGGGCCGACATGTCGTTCGGTTCTCCCTGTTCGGTTCTCGCCTCTACATCCCAGTCCTATTCTAATTTCTAACCAATTATATTTCATATTTAATTGTTCCAGGCTTCATCCCACTGAGAAGAGGGGTGCAGCTGACTGTAGAGGTATGCTCCTCCACACCACAGACACTTGGCATTGTTTCATTCTAGCCTGGCACACATTAGGTCAGTGTGACCCTGAAATGCTTGAGTCTGGATGAGTTTGGGAAGACCAATCACGTGTAGGATTACGGATCTCCCTCTATTTCACCACCACTTCTCTGGTGTAGAGATGCTTGGCCTTAAGGTCCTCTGTATGCTGTTGTTGGGCCTGCACACAAAAGGCACATGCAGAGAGGCTCTGTCAAGCTTCCCGCTTGTTGCTAAGCGAAGGTCACCATCAAATCCTTATCTTCTTCTAGTTTTTTTAAAAAACTAGATCGCACACTCAGGCACAGGGTAATTAGCCAAAGGGTACAGACTGCGGGGGAATGGGTGGGTTAAGGAGCTGGCAACTGTGGGTCTGCGTGGTGACCAGTGAGTCGACGCTGCGGGATGCTGTGGGATCTCTCTCGGGCTGCAGGGTTGTACGGCCCTGGCCCTGTGCGACTGAGATCTGGAGGCCTCGGTGGGGCGGTGGGGCAGGGCGCTTAGCGTGGGGCTGGATAGCTGTGTAGTAGCTACGGGAGTGTGGAAAGACAAGTGCTGGCGGATGGGGGTCGAGGGGATGAAGGGCTGCAGATTGCGGGGGGTGGGGGCGGTCGCAGGTTTGCGGGTTGCAGGGATGCGGGGCTATGGGCCGGAGGGTTGAGGATCTGAGTTTGGCTGCGGGCTGAGGAGCTGCAGGTTGGAGGGTGGCGGGGTGGAGGGCTGCGGGGCGGAGTTCGGCTGCGGGCTGCGAAGCTGCAGAGCGGAGGGCTGCGGGGCGGGGAGCTGCGGGGCGGAGCTTGGCTGCGGGGAAATGACGTGGCCACCCTCGCGCGCTCGCCGAGCCCCGAGCCGCGCGTCCTGGTAACGGCGCTCGGCGGCTCCCGCGTCCCCGGCCCCGCCTCCCGCCGCTGCAGCCCGCCCCGTCTCCGCCTCCCTCCGCAGCCCCGGCGGCGGCGGAGTCTCCGGGCCCGGTGGCCGCCGCTTGCGGGACGCTAGCCGCGACGTCGCCAAGCCGAGGCAGGGGGACGCGGCCGTCGCGGGCGAGCAGGGGGGTGCTGGCTGCGGGGTCTGGAGGGCACGGGCCGGCGGGGCGGCGAGCGGTCGCCCGGGCTGTCGCCTGTCCCGCGTCGTCGCTGCGCCGGCCTCGCCCCGCGCACGGGGACAGGTGCCCCGGCTGGGGTCTGCCGGGAAGATGGCGACCCCGGGCATGAGCTGGCAACATTACTCTTACGGAGGCTCCTCGTCCGGGCCGGCCAAATTCACGACCTCCCCGGCTGCCGCGCAGCTGGCTGGGCACAACATGGACTACAGCCAGGACATGCACCTGAAAATGAGCAAGAAGATCGCCCAGCTCACCAAGGTATGGGGTGTTAGGGACTTGGGGTTCAGGAAGGGGCTCCTAAGAGAAGCCACAGCCAGAGTTGCCTCCTGGCCCCGCCAAACTTGGGTGGAACGCTGGCCACCTAACTTGAGCTAGACCGCCCACTGCACCGCGGGATTTACAGGGCTTGCACTCCTTTACCAACTAGAGGTAAACCTGCAGAGAGCACGCGAGGGCTTACTTTCTGGGTTCCACAGTAGTAATGGACTTTTCCTGTTGCTCAAGTGTCTCCTGCCAAGGGCTGCACGAAGCCCCGCGCTACAGTACCCGGTGAAGTACTGTACCGGTTTACCTAATATGACCCGGAATCCTCGGAGTTAATCGGTGTCTGCTACTGGTTACACAGTTTATGAAGAGAATAAACTTCCCGAGGTTATTCGGAGGACCGTAGGAGGGTAAAACATACCTTGCGTGCCATTTTAAGGGATTTAATGAGTCATTCCTTACTTACCCTCACAAGATGTCAAATAAGGTTTATTAGATGAATCACACTGTGTTTGCGTTTAGTAAATGTCTCATCAGAAGACCGTTTCAAGGAGGTACCATAGGTACATCACCTGCACAGTTTTCCAAGCATAGTTCAGGGTGGTATGCCTGTCCGTTAGTGAGTCCTTTTTCGAATTTAGTTAAGTACTGACCGTAAGGGTTGGTTCTGTGTAGCTCTTAACCAGCAGGTTAACGCTGTGTGGAACTGATCTGGGGTTTCTGGAAGTCCATTCGTGGTGACCAGGTTCCCTAGGGCTGTTGCAGTGTTGAAGAGGAAGGTGAGCTTTGAGGGTCACTACTTGATAAATCTCCTGAGATCTGGCTCAGCTCCATCCTACAATTTCACTAGTGTTTAGAGAGAGGAAGGGGCACACTTGTGAAAAGGGAATGAAGAGATGGGGGCGGGGGAACAGTTTCAGTAAAGAGATGTGGTTGAGGAATCAAACAAAGATAATGATGAATGATGGGCTGTATAGCAACACAAGATGAAAACAACAAAAACCACGTGATCATGACTCAAACCATGCTGAGCAACACGACCATTTGTGGGGTTTCCACCTTTTTTTGGATTGTCTGTCTTTGTCTAAGCACTATCCCAAGAGATGCCGCACATGCAGTCGACACTGTTTGCTTTTGGGAAGGGTCCTCAAGCCCAGAATGGAAGGATGGTGTAGGCAGTAACTGTGGTAGCCACATGTTATCAGAACATTTACAAGGTTGAGGCTAAAAGTCTGGACACCCAGGTAGTGTTTCATCTCCAAAATGCGGGTAGCCACAGTGAGGCTCATGGATTTTCATTTCTTCTGGGTTTTCTTGCACAGTGTCCACAACGTCTGTGTTCTTATTTTAGATTGCAACTCTCTGAGACTCCTGTGACTAACACTCCATAGGCTGGAAGTGGGACTCTGTATTTAATAAAAGCTGGTTTTCTTCAGTAAACTTTTCCCGTTTCTATTCACACTTTCAATTTCCTGTCCTTTTTTTTTTTTTTCCAGTTAAAGTAATTCAGCCAGACTGGCTCAGTGGGATATTAAAGGGATGATGGTATCTTTCTCTCAAATATAATGAGCCAGGTGCTGCTGGCCCAGGGCTTCTGTTACTGCCGAGGGTTGCCCGCACTCTGATTTCCTGTTTGTAGTTACTGTATCTAACCCCCTGTAGGCTTGGAAGGGCTGCAGATATTTAATCCTTAGTAGTAGGCTTTCGGTGGAACACAGTTGACAGTTTTGATTGGCTAGTTTCCTATTAGGGGGATGTCCTGTGTGGCACAGAGATGCTTAGTAGCATCCTTGCAAATTGTGAGTGCAAGATGCACGTGCCTCTGCCCTGCACTTAGAAGTAACAATAGACAACTCTACAGAAATTACCAAGTGTTCCCTGGGCAAGATAGGGTAGGAGTCACGTTGGTGAGGGATGATTACCATGAGTTCTACTGAAAGACCTAAGGCTTCCCCAGCCCCTACCACTGGCCTTTATATTTCTTAAGATAAAGCCTGGCAATGAAACAGTCTAATAACAGGTTCATTTTCGTCTGTCTCACAAATCTTAAAAAGCTGTTTCTCTTACTTATCACCTTAGAAATTGTCAAACTTAGTAGTTGCATATGCTTATTGTAAATAGTAAGTCATAAACCTTACATCATGAATATGTGTATAAAAGGATTGTTAGAAGTTAGATGTTCTGTTGTATCTGCTGCCTGAGATTTTCATAAAGAGTTTACTAATGAATTCATATCAGTAGAAGGCAAATTAAATAGAACTATGATTGGACTTGATTTTAGCTTTTGTTTCAAAATAACGAATTGAAGAGATAACCATTGGAGTAGGAAGTTGGGATTAAAGAAGAGCTCTGTTGATAAAGTGCTTGCCTATGAAAATTTAAGGACCTCTGTTTGATCCCCAGAACCCACATTAAAAAAGTCTGGGTGCTGCAGCATACATTTCAAATCCCAGAGCTTGGGGAACTAGAAACAGGAGGATCCCTGCGGCTTGCAAGACAGCCAGTCTAGCTAAAGCAGCAAACTCCAGGTTGAGGGAGAGACCCAGTCTCAAAGAGTAAAATGGAGGGTGATTGAGGAGGACACCTGGTATTATCTCTGGCCTCTATGCATATGCGCGTGTTTGAGTGTGCACACAACACACACACACCAGCTCCACCACCACCATCACCACCACCACCATCACCACCACCAC
>NW_022196909.1:17922865-17937976 GCF_008632895.1 Mastomys coucha
CAACAACAACAACAACAACAACAACAACAGCAACCACCAAAGAATCAAATGGACTTTTTACCAGCGTTAAAGAAACAGCATGATTAAGAACATGCATTGCTGATCTCACACACTATCTTGAGTTAGAAAGTTGTTACCTGGAGCAAGTCATTTACCCTGAGCCTTACTCTCCTAGGTGTAACAATAGGGTTAACAGTAGGATACATAGAGTGTTGTAATGACATGTGGCATCTCCTAATTACAAGTGTCACTGAAAATACTTATATACCAACAAACTGTTAAGAAAAAAAATGGGTTAGATACTTTTAAGTTTTTTAAAAAGAGTATTTTGTTTTAACTTAAAAAAAAATTTTTTTTTAAGGACAGGATCTCACTATGTAACTCAGATTAGCCTCGGAGTAACAATGACTCCTGAGTTCTGGGCTCCATTCTTCTGCATTGAATAGCATTGATACTTTATTTATTTTGAGTGTTCCCCACTCAGCTCTATTAAAATTATATATATATGGCAGATCATCTATTGAATAACAGTTCCAAGGTTTCACATCTTGATTTGCTGTGTGGTTTTTTTGCAAGGCATGTTTTAGAGACCTGACTATCACTGATAAGGTAAAGAGGGATGTTCATTACTTTAGAACGGACTTGGTGAGGCTTATTTGATTCGTCTTTCTCTCTGGTGCCTGGGATCACACCAGAGCCTTGTGAATGCTAAGCAAGCACGCTGCCCCTGAGCCATAACCCCCCAGCCCTCCAGCATATGTTTAACTAATGAAAAAGCTCAATGCGTGATATTTGCTCAGATTCTGTTTCCTAAGAACCCCGGGGGAGGGGGGCAGCCTTTTCGTGGTGAGAATAGAGAGGAAGCAGTCTCTCTGCTTGTAAGTCAGGGGTATTTAGGTCATTTATGTCGAGAGTTGCAAATGAGTGCTGACTTGGCGGTTGAGTTGTGGCATGTTTCTGAAATTGTTACTGGCTCATTTCAAGACTAGGGAGAGGTCGAGTGGATTCTATTTTAATTTGTAAGACCCCAATTCTGTACTTGCCCCTATGTTGGCTACTTAGGGTCTTATGTAAAAAGCAGAGCTTGGAGATGCAACCATGGAACAGCCCTTGTTAAACAACCCTTGGACTTTGCACTTGGATTTTGCCCACTCCCTCCAACCCTTTAAATTGACTTCTTAGGACTGGATCATTTTCCGCTACGAATGGACTTGATTTTTTCTAGTTATCCTTAGATAATAGAGATCGTTCTCAAGTTACTAGGTGACAGACGTCTCAAACTTATCAATATGTCCAGCGCATACCATGCACTCTTGTGGGACTCACCGGACCCTCTTCAGCCCTGCCTCTTGCAGAGGGGAAGGGAGGCAACTGGGGAAGGGATTTCAGGGCCTCTTTTGCTTCTGGCCTGGTTTCTACTTTCCTTCCATGGTCTCAGCAGACCTGTTTTCTGACTCCTGTGAAGTGATACAAGGAAAGGACACAGAAGAGAGGGAGCAGTTAAGAAGATCCGTGCTTTCATAGGCCTTGGCAGGCCGTTCCAGCTCAGTCTTCACCTTTTGGTCCCCCAACTCCTACCTCAGTTGCCCGGGTTTGGCACTTTACCCTTCCTGGCAATAAAAAAGGGCATCCAAGTTGTGCCTAGTTGCTGGTTACTTCTCAGCCTCCTGGAGCTGGAGCTATCTTCATTTTGTTATGATCTATTCAAGCTCCAGATAATGCCCCTTGCTTGGCTGGACCCGTGCGACTCCGTTCCCAGCTTGCTATGTCTCTTGCCTGTAGGACTCACATCTGGGCCCTGTGTGTGTGTGTGTGTGTGTGTGTGTGTGTGTGTGTGTGTGTGCACGCTTCTGCCTGCATTTATTCTCTGCACAGTCTGGTAAAAAGGTTCAGCTCAACCACCTTTCTTGGTCTCAGTGTTTTTCTCTGCCCAGCTTCTTCTCATCCTCTTGATGCTTTAAGGGGATGGATCAGGTGCCAGGCCCAGTATTCTTCATGGTGTTTGAGGTGAAGTATCAAGCTCTCCAAGTGTTCCCCCTCAAAGCTGTCTTCTCAGCTTCAGAGTGGGAGAGGCATCATCTTTCCTGACACCCTTCTCTGGATCTTCCCTAAGAAACACCAGCCCCATTCTGGGATCTCCTCAAAGCTGATTGTTACAGCAGCTGGCATAGGGGGTATCCTACCTCAGCCCCGTGTAACTTTTAGTCTTCTTTTTTAGGCATTTTAAAGAGTGCTTTGGCCCCCTGCTTTGGAATGCTGCTTTGTTGTCTTTGGCTCTGAGTAGAAACTTCTGTTTCACTCTCTTGCTATTTTAGCTTGCGCCCCTCTAGGTAACTGAGCTTTTGGTATATACCTCATTCCATCCATCACTTAGAGTTATAACTTGCAGATGATAGAGTATGAGCTCAAGGAAAAAGCTTTCTGCTTGGTCTTCAGCATCATGCCTGTTTCTTTCAGTACCCAGTGTGGCCTTTGCACCTGGAGCTGCCCTGACCAGGCTGGTCCTTTGGGGACTCTCTTACTCTGAAGGTTTAGAGGATTTGTTCCCGGTATTTATTTGATACTCAGTGATGCAAATCTGTCCCTAGTGATCATCATGTTTATGATCACATCCATTCCCCTTATTCGATTGTTGGTTCTTCAGCTTTAGGAACCATATCTTTAATTTCCTGCAGCATTGATATGAAAACTTTTCACGAAATATTAAAGTTTCTATTTGTTAAGGGGGTGGTAATATGAAAGGAATTGTATTGTGAAGTAGGAAAAAGTCAGTATTTTTGAGAATTACATCCGCTGTCTTCCTGGGTTGGCAGAGTTAAAATAGCCTCAGCTATTTAGATGAGCACTGACAGTTCATTAAACTATTGATAAGAGCTATCTGAACTTAATTTTCATATAGGAAAACAATAAGCTCTTTGTCTAAAATTTAACATTGTCATTTCAGAATGCAGTTGATGTGCTGGTTCCGTAACGAACATTCTTCTTAAAAGTCTTAGGATCGTATGGAATACATTTTGTTTTCCAACCAAAAGAAATGCATTTATGTGGTTGAAAACTGGTAAACATTTCAAGCAGTCCCATCTTCTCTTCATAGTTAAACTGATTCTATGTATTTATTTTTCAGGTTATAATGTAATTATAATTTCACTTTCCCCTTCCTCTCTCCAGCCCCTCCTGCAGACACTCTTGTCTTTCCCGTGCTTTGACCAGTTTGCACCCTCTTCTCTTGGGCAATGTTCCTTCCAGTCTCGTCGTTCTTTAACTGCAAGCAGGTCTTTGTGGAGGGTCCAGGCCTCCTGGGCTTTCCTATTCCATGTTATTGAAGTCACCCTTGTTTAAGTCATATTTAACTGGTTATTGTTGGTGAGAGTCATGGCTGTAGCTTCTGGGACATTAGTAGCAAACACAGTCCCACCACACATTTCCTGCTTCTCCTGTGCTTACAGTCTTCCCGCCCTCTCTTCTGCAAGGGCGCCTGGGCTATAGGTACGGGAGTTGTTTTATAGCCCTATCAGTTAAGCCTGGGACCCACAAACTCTGCACTTTGATTGGCTGTGGCTTCCAGTCACGCTCTCTTTTGCAAGGTAAAGGTTCCTTGACGAAGGGAGAAGACCACGCGTATCTGTGGGCAGAAGGACAAATATTAGCAGCTAGGGATTCTGCTGGTTAAATAAAGTGGTTCTCCTCCAAGATCCATGGCTTTGCTTGCACTGAGTCGTTGGCTACAGTTTCCAGTGCTAGTCATGATTTCCCTTTGTGTCGAGTTAGTCTCTAGTCCAATTAGAAAGCTGTTGGTCACCATCGAGGTAAGTGTGCCACTACTGTACCTTAAGGGTTATTGTGCCATGCTGGGCATTGCCGTGGCCCAAAGGCACCATAGCTGGGTGAGACACCGTAACTTCCCTCTGTGGGAAGGTTTCATGGAGCCTTCTGGTACCATGAAAGCTAATCCTAAGGGTGGAGGGTTTCGGGTCAGACCCAGCTCAGATCCTCTGGGTGCTGTGTCCAAAGTACAGGGTGTCTTCAGCAGCAGGGACGTACCTTCCGCCTTTGGGGGGGGGTCACTGAGGGTAACGGAAGTAATCTAAAGTGTTATGGGAACCTCATATGCAACCCTGCAAAAGAGGCCTCCTCATGCCTGGTGGTGGGGCTTTTGTCAGATTGTCTCTGGCTCTTAGGGGAAGCATTGTCCGCCTAGATGGGAAGATTTTATTTAAACTATATATGTTTGAATGTATGTATGTATGTATGTTTATATGTATAGGTATGCACAGACTCATGCATTATAGATATTTTTATATAGATACACAGTAATATGATTCCTTATGACTTTTTCAGACATTCTTTCTGTTACTTTACCTTCTGCTCCTTCTGTATTTATCTCCCTCCCTAATTTTTCCATTTCCCCCTTCAGATTCCTCGTACTTGCTTTTCCCCTTTCTGCTGCCCCTCACCCACACAGTGGCCCCCTTTACTCTCCCATTCTTTGCAGTTACTCGGGCTATAATTGTATTCTCTGTTTTTAGGAATTAGATACTGCCGCATAATAATGTCTAGTTTGGGTTTCTAAGCTCCTACTGTAAGTAGCCTCATGCCATAAACATCTGGCTGTTTCAGCTCAATGCTAGCACATGCCAAACACAGCCCCCTTCTTTCTCCTATGTTACACTGCGGTTCTGCCATTGTCTTGTGCAACAGCATAGATATAATCTTCTAGTCATAGCTGAGTGGATTAATTTCTGTGATTTTACTAATGTACACAAATGCATGATATCTAGATAGATGTAGTACTGGAGCGCTGTAGTCCTAGCATGTGGGAGCCAAGGCTGGAGGATCATGTTGAGCTTGAGGCCATCTTTAGTTCCGTAGTGAGTTCCAGGCCAGTCTGAGGTCCATAGCAAGTCCCCGTTTCAAAAATAAAAACAAACAAATGAAAAGCTACAATATCCTATTAATTGTCCACCCTCATGTCCCTTTTTTAGAAGGGGCAGATAAAGGATAGAACTGCCTTTATAGTTAAAGGAAACTCTGGGACAAAGTTTGAGACTCTAGCTAGCTTAAACCATTCATGTACAGACACAGAGGTTGGGGATCCGAAATTATGGGGCACTTATATGGCCTGTCAGGACTTAAACTCAGGCTCATAAATGGTTCTGCATGGGCAGCTGAATTTACAAGCCCTTTTCTTTTCCTGAGTTTTCCCTCTTTCCAGTTTTAGTTAAGAGGCCACAGTTTGTTTTTTCAAAAACAAAAAAAATACTTATTCACTTTACGTCCTGTTCACTGCCCCTCCTCTCAGTCACCCCCTCCCACAATCCTTCCTCCCACCCCCTCCCCTTCTCCTCTGAGAGGGTGGAAGTCCCTAGCCCCCCACCTGGGAACCTCTCCCCCTCCCATCCTGGGATATCAAGTCTTTGTGGGCTAGGCACATCCTCTCACACTGAGGCCAGGCAAGGCAGGCCAGTTAAAAGAACATATCCCACTTTGGGATAACCCTTGCTCCAGATGGATAGCTCCATTCCAGGTGTTTGGGACATACATGAAGACCAAGCTGCCTATCTGCTACGTGTGGGGGTGGGGGTGGGGGGGTGGGGGCGTTGCTAGGACCAGCCTATATGTGCGTTTTGGTTGGTGGTTCCATCTCTGAGAGCTCCAAGGGTCCAGGTTGGCTGACTCTGTTGGTCTTCCTGTGGAGTTTCTAGCTCCTTCCAGGCCCCCAATCCTTCTCCCAACTCTTCCATAAGAGTCCCCAAGCTCCATCCACTGTTTGGCTGTGGGTCTCTACATCGCCTGAGTCAGCTGCTGGGCGGAGCCTCTCAGAGGACAACCATGCTAGACTCCTGTTTACAAGCATAGGAGAGTCTCATTAGTAGTGTCAGGGAACTCCTGTTTGCAAGCATAGAAGAATATCATTAATAGTGTCAGGGATTGGTGCTTGCCCATGGGATAGTGCTCAAGTTGGGCTGGTTATTGGCTAGCCATTCCCTTAATCTTTGCTCCATCCCCATTCCCTGCATTTCTTGTAGACAGAATAAATTTTGGTTTGAAAGTTTTGTGGGAGGGTTGGTGTCCCTATTGCTCCACTGGGGTTCCTGCCTGGCTAAAGGAGGTGGCCTCTTCAAGTTCCATATCCCTAGTGCTGAATCACAGCTAAGCTAACCCCCCACTGATTCTTGGGTGCCTCCCTTATCCCAGGGCTCTGTCATGCCCCTGGAGATGCCCCCCACCTCCCCATCCCCATCAGTTGCAGATTTCCATTCATTCTCATCTGGGAGATCACAGATTTTATTTCTGTTACTGGAGCAATAGTTTGCATACCATCCAAGTCAACAGATATTTGATAATATTGAAACCAATCTTCTTCTTACCCACACTGTAGTAATTTTTTAGATTTAAGGCCATGGAGATAGTTTATTTGGTAACACATTTGCTGTGCAAAGCATCATGCCCAGAACCCAAGGGGGGTTGGGGGGAAGCCAGGCATGGTATTGTATGCTTGTAATCTCAAAACCAATGAGGCGAAGAGAGGTGGATAGGTGGATCCTCAAGGCTCGTTGGTCAGCCAGCCCAGCTTACTTGACGGGTTCTAGGTCAATGAGAGATCCTGTGTCAAAAAAAAAAAAAGAAAAGAAAAAAGAAAAGAAAAAGGAAAAGAAAAAAAGAGAAGAAAGAAAAAACAAGAAAAAGAGAGAGGGAGGAAGGAAGGAAGAAGAAAGAAAGAAAGAAAGAAAGAAAGAAAGAAAGAAAGAAAGAAAGAAAGAAGGAAAAAAAGAAAGAAAGAAAGAAAGGAAGAGAAAAAGGCCTGGTGCCTGAAGAACAACATACCGGACCCCCTCCCTTCCTCTATGTTAGGTAAATGTCATGTTATTTTTGTGTTTTCATTGACAATGACTAAATTGCAGACTTATAAAGCTGTTAATTGAATTGACTGAGAAATTGTCTTGCTCTGTGTATTACTACTGTAGTAATTTGAATGTTTTGGGGGTTTTTTTTGTTTGTTTGTTTGGTTGGTTGGTTGGTTGGTTGGTTTTTGGATGCTTGCTTAACTGTGCTGTTACTTAGACATAATTCCTTGAAGGCTATAAACCACACAGCTTCCTGTTTTTAACACGTTATTCCTTTGTTCTGTTTGCTTACAAAACCTTCCATTTGCCTCTTCCTATTAAGACCTTGAGAAATGGAATGAGTGGTCAAGCTTCGGTTGTTCCACATACATATGTACGGATGTTTCATGTGCTATGGTAACCGGTTGAATTGAATGATGCCAGCTTGCTGGACCCTAAATTCTAAAGTGGTGAGCGTCTCTGGAAAGCTTGGATCTCCTCCGTGTGACTTGGGTGTGAAGAGGAACCTAGGTCTTCAATACCTAATTAGATGCTGGGCGGCAAAGGGGAAGGGTTTTCCTGCGAGCTGATCCTGGGAGATTTCAACAAGACAAGTAACTCTCTTCTCATGAGCGTCCAGGTGATGTCAGTATGATGTTGAGACTGATGTGTGCCACAGGCATTTACCCAAACCACTGGTTTTTCAGTGTAGAAAGTCCCTATCCTACAGGTCCTTTATGACTATGAAGGACATTAAGGTACTGTCACAGCTGGTGCACAGTAGGTCTTTTTGGAGGTGGACACCTCCAGGGAACATTTGCTAGCTAGCTGAATTTAGCGTTGAAAATGGAAAACAATGTTATAAATCATAGCTTGGTGGAGGTGGAGGGTATGTTGCCATCTGGTTCATTTTCTGTTTTAAGTCTATTTGAGCCATAGTAAGCCTTTTAGATTACCTGGTATCCAAGTGGTTCTTTGAAATATTACACATTGAATATCTCTTATCCAAAATGCTTGAATTCGAAGTGTTTCAGATTTCCAAGATTTTTATTTGGACATATTTGTGTAGATTTTACTGGCCGAACATTCCTACCTCAAAAATTCCAGGGTGCTCCAAAATTCAAAATGTTTGAGTTGCTTGACAGTGTTTACAGAGCTTTGAAGAGCTGGGCACAGCACTTGCCTGTAGGCTGAGCTATGAGAGAAAGTTTGGCTAGAGGGTGGCTTGAGCTCATGACCAGCTTGGATAGTACTGAGACCCCCCACCCCATATGGGGAGCATAAACAAAGGGAAAAAAACTGCTGGAGTTTGGGAGTATTTCAGATTTCACTTTTCAGAAGATTAAGATCTTCACCTTGTCCTGGAAACCCACAGCCAATCCCTTCTTTTCTGTCGGTGAGTGAATTTTGGAATTGCTAACCTTTGCACATGGGAGGTTGCCAGCTGTAGTCAGTGTTTGGGTATAATTAAGTTATCTGAGACTGAAGCCAATATTGTAGAAAATATTTTCTTAGCTACAGTGAAACTGCACCAACAGACAGCTGTCATTCTTGGACCTTGAGCTTATGCCAGTAAGACTTTCATCCTTCCTACCAAAAGTGGAACAAAACCGAGAAGTCAGGTTGGAGGCATGCGGGTGTGTCCTGTTCCTTTGCTTCTGATGCTTTGATGTATACATGGAGTCTCAAAGCTCGGTAGTGCCCATGGAAGACGGAGAAGCAACCATGGCCTGTTAGGTGGGGACTTCAGATTTAGCTGTATTTGGAAAACTCAATGTCTCTATAAACACTAAGCTAAGCACTTTTAATTACTTATTTCTGTTAATTTACTACCATATTTGGGATTTCTCTCTTTCTCTCTCTCTCTCTGTCTCTCTCCCTCTCTGTATGTATGTGTATGTGTATATATATATATATATATATATATATATATATATATGTATATATGTATATATATGTATATATATGTATGTATGTATATATAAATTTGATAGGGAAAATAAAAATACTGATGACATATATCATAACATTTATGAATAAATTCTGAGAATCCTACTATGAACATCTTTTTCTATTTGAAGTAGAAAGCTATATAAATGCTTTGGTCAGGCAAAGAAACTTTGTTTATGCTAGGCAATGGTGGCGCACACCTTTAATCTCAGCACTTGGGAAGCAGAGGCAGGTGAATTTCCGAGTTCAAGGCCAGCCTGGTCTACAGAGTGAGCTCCAGGACAGCCAGGGCTACACAGAGAAACTCTGTCTCAAAAAAACAAACAAAAAGAAAAGAAAAGAAAAGAAAAGAAAATGAAAAAAGAAACTTTGCTTCTTAAACACTTTGTTAATAAAGTTTTGATGCCCAGATTTGTACTTTCCATTCAGTGGTTACAAATCTCTTGGGTGTATTTAGACAGGCAAGTAGAAAGAAGGAATGGAAGGAGAGAGTTCAGGAACCCTGGGAGTCAGTGTATCTGTGTGGGGGCCAGAGTGACAGCCCAGGAGAGCTGCAGCCCCTTTCACCAGCCAATTAGAGCCATGCCTTCCTTACCTCTACACGAATGTGAGTTACAGCTTCCTCTTGTGCTGCCTTTTAGTAAACGTTTTCACCTCTCTGGACCTCCTCCTAAATTGACATTAACAGAGCCTACTGCGCAAAGTTACTGCAAAGGTCAGATGAGATAATTTATGTAGGCACGAGGCGGTCAATAAATGTCAAATCCTGTGTGCTCCAGACCTTCCCCCGCTCAACCCGCCCCGGGCTTAGACTCTGCCAACACTGTCTCTAACCCAAAGTGTGTTTTGTTTTGCTCGCGGTCTCTTGGATGGAGGGATGTCTCCCATCGTTGGAAACCATAGCTAGAAGCAAAGGCTGAAGAGTAATGAAAATCTGGTCAGTTCTCATTATTCAAAGCAGGTCATATTCCATGATCTGAGTTCTCGGATAAATTAGAACTAGGTTGGTGACTACGCCTGGTCTCTCAAGTCCTCAACAGGTCAGCACACAGTGCCTTTATTAAATAAGTCTGCCTGAAACACATTACATGTCACTGGTTCAACGAACACTGAGTTTGCTGTGTCATTCTTGTGCAAATGGAGCTTATCTATCACACCATGAGTCTTAGGTTTAGAGTTAGGTACACATTTTGGCAGTTGGGTAAAAATCATAAATTGGAGCTCCATAGGTTTGAAAGATTGCCTATATCTGAAAATAGGCAGACTTCTGTGTCTACTTAGCCCTGGCTCTGGCTCTCGGCCTGTGTTAGGGTCTGTGTGACTGTACGGCTTTCTTCTTACCAGTCTAAACACTCTTCTGTTATCACGACTATGGCTCTTGTCATCTCCCCGAACACTTGGTGATGAGAATAGAAGGGCTCCAGGAGGCAATGATACTCATGATTTGTGTGAGCTACCAGCCACCCGGCCTGTGCTGCAGTCAGAAGTATGCCACAAAATTCCATTCAGACCTGTTACTTGTATGTTAATTGTATCTTGAATCTGTCACATTGTCCTACTTCAGAGAAAGGGACACAGCATACAAATTTATTTCAAAACACAGAGTGAGGGTCAAAGAGATGGCTCAGACAATAAGGAACAAGCCTGATGACCTGAGTTTGATTCCTAGAAGCCACATGGTTGAAGAAGAAAACCAAGTCCATCCTATAAGTTGTCCTCCGATCTCCACTTGTGCACTGTGGCATGCGCCCTCATTACAGTTACACACATAAACACATAACTATTGATTTAAAAGACAGTCACAGTGCAGAAGCTTCGCCCCTGCTGTGTGGCCCTAGGAACTGTGTTGGGAAGTGAGGCTGTGGTGGCCGGGGTGAGAATGTCCCCCATAGGCTCCAAGGCTTGAATACTTGGTTCCCAGTTGGTGGCACTGTTTGAGTGCGTTTAGGAGGTGTGGTCTTGTTGGAGAGGTATGCCGCTGAGGGTGGGCTTTGAGGATTCAAAGCCAAATGCCATTGCAGGTGACTTTCTCTGCTTCCTGCTTGCGTTCCATGGGAGTTCTCAGCTGTTCCTGCCAGCATGTCTGCCAATTGCTGCCACTATTCTCGGTTGTAATTGAACTCTTAGCCCTCTGGAACCATAAAGCCAAATAAACTCTTTCCTCTGTAATTTGCCTTGGCCATGATGTCTCATTATAGCAATAGCAAAGTAACTAATTCAGAGGCTAACATCAAACTAATAAACTGTGTGTATGGATGTGTGTGTGTGTGTGTGTGTGTTGTCTGTCTGTCTGTCTGTCGAAGGGACCATTGCAACACATGACGGTAATCCCTGGAAGGTATTGGGATGAAGCAGATTGAGTGGTAAAGCTGTGTTAAATTGGACCCCATATTTATCTCGTCCTATGGGATTGCTACTGGATTCCACAGGGAAACTGGGTGTTAGAGAGTTTCAGTGACTTGCTCTAGGCCAGGCTTTGTAGCTAGAATTTGAGGCCAGACTTGTCTCACAGCCATGTTGGCCTTATAGAGGGCAGTTAGGTGAATGCCCACATAAGTCACTTGCAGATCCATGATGAGTTAGGTGCCATGAGAGAGCAGCTTGTGGTGAGGAAAACCTGGGACTTTGGCTGGAAGATCAGCTTCAGTAAGGAATGTGGCAGAAAGGGAGTCCGAGTTTGTAGTTATTCGGTTTACTTTCTTTGGATGATGATTATTCAAATGCTGTCTTGGATTCTAAAGGATTAAATAAGGGCAGATTGGGATGACAGTCCCCGGAGTGCGGGGGTGGGGGGGAGGAAGAACCAGGTAATAAGGATGGACACTGAAATTTAGCTTATGCAACACATTCCACAATCATTTGGCTACATGAAGTAGAATGTATGGCCATGAGTGCAAAATCTTAGATAGTCAGGGTTTTTAAAAACAATACTCTTTTATTGTTTTTAATTATGTATGTGTTGGGGGTCTGCTTTGCTTTTCTTCCCTTCCTGCTAGACAAAAATTCCTGAAAGGGGGCCAACCTTGTTTCTAGATAGTTTCCTAATGTTTTAAGCTGCTGTAGCCCTCTGAGATCAGAATCATTGGCTCTCCAGGAGCTGGAGTAAAGACAGTTGTAACCTACCTGGAAAGGCTCAGGTCTTTTCCAAGTAGTACTTGTTCTTAAGCTGGGCCATATCTCTAGCCATATATGCTCGAAATTCTGTAAATGTTGGAAAATAGCTAAAAAAATCATAGGTATTGAACAAATGCTAATGAAGCAAACTAAAGCTTTAAAGCAAGATTGTGATAAATTTAACTGGAATTATTACAGTAAGCATCCTTCTACTTTGATGAAACTATTGATACAAAATTTCTACACATTTGGTCATATTAAAAATATTGAGTTCAGCATTATAGGGCGTAGCTGTAGTTGGCATTGGGAAGGCTGAGGAGGACTATACTTTTGAGGCTAGCCTGGGCTACATCATGAACATGGGCATCTTTCTATTTTCTGTTCCCCTCTTCATTGTCTTTCTTTGGTGCTTAAAGTTTTCGTCTTAATGTTCTTTTATCTGCTTGTTTAAGTTTGGCCCTAGCCTTCTTAGAGGCATTGTAAATGAACTTGCTTTCTTGATTTCTTTCTCATTCTTCATGTGCAGAATGACTACCGATTTTTGTATGTTGATCTGTATCTCATCACACTTCTAATTCTATTTATAAAAAGCTAATGGTCTTTTGCTCGTGGCCTTCAGGGCTTCCTGAGGAGGCTCATGTCACCTGCAAATGACTTCTTGCGAGGGTTATCTTTATTGTTGACTTGAGTAAGATTTAGAGTCACCCTGGCAACACCTCTGGTTGTATCTATGAGGGTGTTTTCAATTCTGTTGACTAGGGCAGGAAAGATTCTGAGTGGGGAGGCACTGTCTCATGGGTTGGGGTCCCAGGGGGAATAAAAAGGAGAACATGAATGGGCAGCAACATTCATCTGTCTGTCTCTCTCCCTCCTGAGCATACTGACTCTGTGACCATCTGTCTCACGCTTCTGCTGCCCGCCATGCCTCCCATGATGTCATGCATTAAACCCTCAAGCTGTGCCAAAAGAAACCCTTTGTTACCTTGTAAGTGGACTTCTTACTTTTGGAACTTACTTTAGATGAAATCCTTTAAGTTATTTGCCATTCAGTCTGAGGCTGGCTCCGTGTTTGCCATCTTCAGCCTTGGTTATGTTATGATCCTTCGGGTCCTTGTTCTTCAGGGATTTCGTTTGATGAGGAGTGATGGACTTCTGTGAAAGACCATTTGCTCATTTATCGCGATGGTTGTGTGACCTGCCCTTCCTTGCTTCTGTTTATGCCCAGGATTAGACTTATTGCCTTGATTATGTTAAGCCAGCTCTGCAAGCTAGCATCCCGAGAATTAAGGCAGTTTAACCATTTCATGTGGTCCTTTCAATATATTGTGAATTTAGTTTGCAAGTGTTTCACTGAGGGATTTTGCATCTCTGTTCATCAGTGATACCTGTCTATAGTTTTCTTTTTTTTTTTACTAAGTCTTCATGAAGTTTTGGTATCAGGAAAATGAATCATAGAGTGAAGATAGAACATTGTTTCCTTTCTCTGATACAGAGTACTTGTTGTGCCTCATTGACCTAGTGAAGGTTAGCAGAATACATCTAGTCCTGAGTTGCTGTTTTACTGGGCAATGTTTTATTACTCTATCATTTTGCTTATTGTATATTTGTCTAGGTTGTTCATAATATCTTGGTTTAATTTAGGTAGACTATATGTGTTTTTAAAAAAATCTCCCTTCCTTTTATCTTCTCTATAGCACTAGAGTATAAATGTTCAAAACAATACCTAATGATCCTCCAGATCTCAGGGGTCTCTGTTGTAATGTCTCCATGTTCTAATAACATTCTCTAATGTTATTAATTTGCATTTCTCTCTGGTTTGTTTAGTAATAGTAACCTCGTTTATATTTTCCAAGAACTTATTTGTATCAATAGTCTTTTGTATTAGTCTTTTAATCTTGATTCATAAAATGGAGTTCTATCATTTAGTGTTTCTTGTCTTCTATATTTGTTTTGAGTTTTCTTTGATTTTGCTTTTCTGTGACTTCCCCAACATTGTTAGGGTGCTTATTTGAGACCTCCTGTTTTTTTTAAGTGTGGGAACTTACAGTTTGCATTCTCCTATTTCCTTTAGAACTGTCTTCACAGTGTTCCATGGATTCTGGTATGTTACGTTTTCATTTTTATTTCATTCTAGAAATATAAATTTTCCCCTTAAATACTTTAGTCACCCATTGAGCCTTGAAAAGAAAATTACTGTTCCCTGTCTGTGTTCTCATTTCTTTTTCATTTCACTGTAATATGGTAACTTCATGATTTTTTTCTTTCATATTTGTTAAGACCTGCTTTATTGTCTAACATATGTTTTATTCTGGAGATTATAGGACCTTGTGAGAAAAGTGTTTCTTCTTCATTTGGTGTACTCTGTAGAAGTTTGTTAGGCACATTTGATTCCGAGTATTGTTTAACACTGATAGTTCCTTGTTGATTTCTTGACTTGGTCTGTCTGTTGGTGGAGTATGGTAAAGCCACTATTATAATTTTATCAGGGCCTATATGTCCCCATATGTCCAGTGTTGTTTATTTTGTGGACTAAGATATTCCTACATTCAGTGCATTATACACTCTTCATCTCTTCTACGTAGATTGGCCCCCTACTGAATATGTAGTAGCTTTATTAGTCTCTTATTAATATTGTCAGGAGGTTTGCTTTGCCATTTGTGGTTATATTTTATTCTTCGTGCCTCAGAGTCTGTGCTTTGAATATCGTTTTCCTTCCTTTCTGTTTTAGTTCGTGTATGCCATGGATGAGTCGAGTTTCTTGTAGATATCAAGTAGTTGGGTTTCGGTTTTAATCCAATCAGTCTGTTAGTCTGTTGACATCACAAGCAGTCTGTCCCACTTGTGAGCTTTGTGCTCCTAAGGGCCAGAAGAGGGCATCCCATCCCCCAGAAATGGAATTTGAGATGGTTGTAAGCAGACATGTGGGTACCGGCAACTCAACCTGGGCCCCCCTGGAAGAGCAGCCAGTGCTCTCAGCAACCGAACCACCTCTCCAGGCCCCCTGTTATTTTTAATTGGAGAATTAAGACCGTTTAAATTCAGAGTTAGTATTAATAGGCATCCTTAACTCATCATTTTGCTGCTTTGAATACTTTGTCTCTCTTTTTTTCTTCATCTGAAAGTTTTTCTGATTTAGTGCATTCATGTTTTTTAATTCTTTCCTAATGCTCTTTTTTTTTAAATCTCCTCTCCTATAGGATTTATTGATTTTGGTGGGGGGGGG
>NW_022196909.1:17937986-17939795 GCF_008632895.1 Mastomys coucha
CTGAAATTTGGACTTTTCTTCAGTCTGTTTGTACCTTCGACAACCCTGACCTAGTGGCCACAGCTCCCTTTAGTTTATAGTTTATTCTTATCTTAGAATATCTTTATTTAATTTCACTGCTTCTGATGGATATCTTTTCTGGACACAATAATCTAGGTTGGCAATGAATTTTCCCCCCTGTGCTTGAAATACAGTGTCCCATGCCCCCTGGCCTTCAAGGTTTCTGTTGAGATATGAGCAGTTATCCTGGTGTGTGCGCTTTGTTCAGCTTGTCGTCTACCCTCTTCGCATGCAGTGGAGTCTGTCTGGTCTCGGTCTCTCCTTCATTGGGAAAAGTCTCCCTTACAGATCCCACTGCTCTCTGTGGAGCAGTGCAGCTTGTTTAGATCATCCTGGTTACACTTGGAGAGGTCACGAGTGTCCACTTTTAGATTCTGAAGGCCGTGAAGAATGTCGACGAACTACCGAACTTCCAGATTCCAGTGGCATCTGATGCTCCTGGCACTTTTCCGTCTTCCAGTGCACGGCTTCTGCTTCCCTGTGCTTTTCAGCTTCCACCCTCTCTTGCTGCTCGGTGTTCCCTCCACCCTTCTCAGAACAGAGTCTGCCTTTTGTTTTCCGCCAGCCACAGAGCTGCATGAAGAAACCTCTGAGACCTGCAGCCTTGTCCCTGCTCAACTCATCTTCTCATTACGGCTTCTTAAAGCCGATGATCTTTCTCTCCACCGGGCAGGAAAATCCCGAGATGTAGAGATGCTTAAAATAACTTTCTCAGCACTATACACTTGTAAAGTACGAAGCCTATGGCGCTGCTTCTCTGTTGCATTCAAATCCTGTGTAAATGCCACTGTTTTCTGGGTTCAAACCCAGAGGACCTAGCTGTTTTTTAATGTCCACTCATTTCTGTTTCCTTCTGCCCTACTGGGCCTGAGCTTCAGATTCAGGGAGCTGGCTCCCTAACTAGACTTATGCAGCTATGCCTTGTCTTTTCTGTGCACTTACTATGCTCCTTGCAGTATTCATATGTAAGCATTTTTCTATATGTTTGTACCAACATTAAAATTTTTGTTGGTATAGCCACTATAGATACTGACCAGCCATTATTCAGAATACTTATACACTCCAAACTCTTGCAGCAACGTGTGATAATCCTATGAGGATTCTGTAATCACTTCCTAAAGCTCTGAGTTTATGTCAACAAATGTCTCTGCAGCCACATCTGTTGGCTGAACACTCTTTAATTTGAAATGATACCTGGCTTTCTCTCTGGGTGCCATGTTCTCCTTGCACTGAACACTGCTTGTGTTCATACGTTTCTTCAGTAGGCGATATCTCGTAGTCCAAAGTCAGAGCCTGTAAAGTTATCCTCCTTCACCATTTGTCCACAGAATTCCTGGGCTTGAGTCCCAGGGTTGCTTATACCCACACTCTGCTACGCTGTCCCACACTACAGACTCTGAGAATTTTTATTTATATTTTCCTCTGCTTCTTAAACTGCAGTAACCACACACCAGGGGTTGTGTAGGCATTTGTTGATAGTACTGTTGAGTTTTGTTACTTTTCACTTCTTTGTACATGAAGCTTTACGTAGTTCCCTCCGTCGTCGTCGTCTTCTTCTTCTTCTTCTTCTTCTTCTTCTTCTTCTTCTTCTTCTTCTTCTTCTTCTTCTTCTTCTTCTTTTTTTAAAGATTTATTTATTTATTTTATGTGTATAAGTACCCTGTAGCTGTACGGATGGCTGTGAGCCATCATGTGGCTGCAGGGAATTGAACTCAGGACCTCTGCACGCTCAGCACCCCCCCCCCCCCC
>NW_022196909.1:17939901-17958411 GCF_008632895.1 Mastomys coucha
TGTCTTCAGATGCACCAGAAGAGGGCGTCAGATCTCATCACGGGTGGTTGTGAGCCACCATGTGGTTGCTGGGTTCCGAACTCAGGACCTTCGGAAGAACAATCAGTGCTCTTACCCGCTGAGCCATCTCGCCAGCCTCCTCCCTCCGTCTTTTTATCTTGTGCCTCCCTTGTCACTTCCTTTCTTCATCCCTTTCTTTTAATCTCTCCCTCTCTCATTCTAACCATGAAGCATGCAGCAATTGATGAAGTACCTGCTGCAAAAGGGAAGGAAACTCAGGCTCCACCCTCAACAGGCCAGCAGCCATGCGAGTGGTTCAGTGGAAGCATCATCGCTGTGGAGAAGGTCTAGGTTGGCATAGAAATATAAACGAGTGGATAGCTGTATCAGTCAGATTTTCTGATCCCTGTGACAAAATACAAGACAGGAGCAATTAATGAAGGACTGATTTTGCCTCACAGATTCAGGGAGTCCAGCAGGAGTCCTTGGCCAACTGATTGTGGGATCCCCCTGCAGTGGTGCTTCTTGTCTCCTGTCAAAAAGAGAATTCAGTTTGCTTCGCCTCTAGGCTGTTTACATCATGACTAAATCCATTGTCTTGCTGTTTCCTCTCTCTTGCCTCTGATGTTGTTCTAGCACATAGCGTGGGGAGGACAAAGGGGAGGACTTTCAGATTTTGAGGAAGAAGCTCTAACGATGAAATGTGATGATCAGTTTGCCTGATTTCAACTGGCTGTCTTCTGAAAGGTCTAAGCTGTAATCGAGATGGCAGCAGGTGTAAGGATTCCAACCCCAACGCAGTCCTACACACCAAGTACTAGCCAGAGCTGACCTCCTCAGCTTTGGAGACTCAGGGAGATTGAGTGCATGCAGGGTAGGATTTTATTTTCCCAAGTACCTACAGTGGTTGAAATAACAACACTCAAGAGAATTAAACTTCACTTTCTTTTTAAAATCTTTATTTATATTGCTTATATATGTTTTTATTTAATTTTTATGATTATGTGTGTGCTCGAGTATATTTACATGCCCTACATGTGTGCAGGAGCCCACAGAGGTCAGAAGAAGGCATCAGATCCCCTGGAATTGGAATGATTGAGGGCTTGTGAGCAGCCATGTGGGTGCTGGGAATTGAACCAGGGCCCTTTGCAAGAGCAGTAAATGTTCGTAACCACCGAATCATCTCTCTAGTCTCCAAGCTTCATTTTCTTACATTATGATTTGTGAGTGAACAGCTTTATTTATACAGTAGCATAGAATATATATATATATATATATACATATATATATAGATAGAGAGAGAGTATATATATACTCACTATATATATCTATATGAACTCTATATGTATATAGTGAGTTCATATTAAATTATATATCAAATAACAGGTCTTTGGAAGTATTAAAATGTGCTTTTTTGATAAAATAGCAAAAGGAAAGACGTGTGGATAAAAGAGAGCAGTGGATATATAAAATTCAGGAGAGCCAACTCACACTACAACACTATTCCTAGCAATAAGCATTCAGAGTAATAAAGTGCTGACTAGCTCCTTTGCCTAGCACTGCCACCACTAACATGCTGTTAGTCATGGTTGGGTGCATAGAATCTTTCTTAGGGTGTTCATGTCTTTAGCCATTACCCAGTTCAGACATAGATTGGATCAGAAGGGTGAAAAGACTAAAACAATTCTGGTAAGTACATAGGATGTAGAGAGAAAACACTTTTTTTTTAACACAAATAAACTGAAATTTAAACTTGAGGAAATTATTTTCTTGGACACGATCATTTCAAAAGTTGAACTCAAAGATAGAAAAATTCACTGTGGATTTTTTTTATTGGCAAAAATAATGAGGAATGAAAGTTCTTATAAAGAAACATATGTGGAGTATGGTTATGTCTTAGAGAGTATGCTGCAACTATCCTCTGTCTAAACTCTGCTCTCATACGGCTTCATTTACTACCCAAGGAATGCCATGGGCAAGATGTTCCCTCCACCCCAGCCCACCCCCCTCCTCAGCAGGGCAGCTTAGTGGGCTCAGGCACAGGAGGCCAACAGCCCCCATCTGACAGTGAGAGTTTCTGCCCCCTGAGCACATCGGAAGACAGTGAGGGGTTTCTGCCCCCTGAGCACATCGGAAGACAGTGAGGGGTTTCTGCCCCCTGAGCACATCGGAAGACAGTGAGAGTTTCTGCCCCCTGAGCACATCGGAAGACAGTGAGGAGTTTCTGCCCCCTGAGCACATCGGAAGACAGTGAGGGGTTTCTGCCCCCTGAGCACATCGGAAGACAGTGAGGGGTTTCTGCCCCCTGAGCACATCGGAAGACAGTGAGGGAAACCGCTCTGCATGTGCTTCCTTGCCCTTCTGTCCCTGCTTTGGACCTTGAGATACCTTGGAGTAAAACATTCAGAGAAAGAGCTACGGGCAACTAAACCTGGAGTCCCCTGGTTCTGGAGAATCTCAAGTTCTGCTTCAATTCTTCAGCACTGCTCACTGACAGCAACAAGACAGTCACGCGGCTGTGCGTAATTTGATAAGCTGAGTTGAAACAGAATCCCTCTCTAGAGGGCTTGTTTACACATCTGGCACTTAGACCATGATGAATTAAAGGCTGGGCTCAGCTGGAAAAATTGACTAAAGGCCTACACTGTCCTGTGTAAGATAGCCTCTTGTAGAATCTTCTCATTTTATCAGCTGACTTTATTATATCACTGTATAGATGTAGGGCAGAGGTGAATGCCACACTCTCATGTAATAAAGCCAATTTAAGCTCATCCCCAAGGAGCTTGCAAACAAATGAGACTCAGACTATGGTTATTTTATTTGGCTTTGACAATTACTGGGGGCGGGGCAAACCCCCAATATGCTCTTCTAACTGCTGGCCTGGCTACCTCCCCAGCGGTGTACCCTGGATACTTGCTGTTTTTCCTGGCCACGTGCTCATCATCTATCTCCCCTCCTCACAGTCGCTTCCTCCTCTCTTTCTTTCTTTCTTCCTCTTCGCCTTCTCTTTCCCCCAACCTACCTACCTCTAACCCCTCCAGTAAATGGCTATAGCCAATTTTATTTAACCAAGGAACAAGGAACAAGGTTTGCACAACAAAAGCTTCTAGACAGGGGAAGTCACTCATAGGCCTAGACCTTCTGGTCTAGAATTTAGCATTACAGTGCAGAGCAGCAGAGCAAAGCTCGGCACTCTGGCCCTTTGGAAAGGAAGATCCTAGCAGAAGTTCCTAGGAAATCAGTGAACAGTGCTCCCTCTACCCCTTCTTTCTTTTTAATGATGGAAGCAAAAATAATTGACCTAAACTCTAAGCATCTGGAACTCCCTCTTGTTCTCGTACGTCTTGTCTGGCCTTAAACTCGATGGTTGCCCATCTGGCCTTTCATTTCTGAGCTGACTCTTTAAGGGCGTCCTTGCTGATGACAATTTGTTTCGAGGGGATGCCCACAGAGGGCTTTGAGGGTGCGAGGTTTTTGTGGCTATCCACCTTCTTGAAGCCTTGATATCTGACTTCATGGCAGCTGTCACTCTAGGGGAAAAGCAACCAATGACCAATAGTAAGACTATAGGAGCTTTCTGAGTTGTCATCATCATTTTTTTTTTCATGATGACAGTTTTTGTGTCTGGAGTAGCATCCAGCTAGGACCACTCAGAACCAGGACCACTTTCCCAGGTTTCATGAACTTACCCATTTTCATACCAACCAGCAGGGACACAGCACCAGGAAGGAAGGGCCCCGGAATAGCACTTATCTATTTGATTGTAGTTACTTGGTAGGAGCCACGGTTTAGTGCCCAGTTGATTTAGAGCCCAGTGTCCAGCACTGCCCTTGGATAAACACGATCTCTATTCTGGTGACTTTGAAATGTCGCTGTCACCGTCGTGTAGAACCACGAATTACTTTGGGGAAGCTTCTTTCCGTTCCATCCTTTGAGACGTCATCTGCACCTGGGTGTCTGCCATGACCTCAGTTTCCTATCACATGTCTAAAACTGAATTAATCATCTCTATCAGACACCCCGTATAACAAAGCTTAAAGACAGAGGAGCTGCAATGCCTGGTCTTCATTCACAACTCCAGGACTTCTGTCTAGCCCTCCTTTTAAATTTAGTCTTTAAGAGTATAACTTTGGCTGGGCTGTGGTGGCACACGCCTTTAATCCCAGCACTTGGGAGGCAGAGGCAGGTGGATTTCTGAGTTTGAGTGAGTTCTAGGACAGCCAGGGCTATACAGAGAAACCCTGTCTTGAAAAACCAAAAAAAAAAAAGAGTATAACTTTATAATTAAATTTACCTCTTCTTTTTCTGTCTTCAGTATTTTTTTTCTTTCAAATATCTTTTACATTTGGTTCCATTTTCATTAGTTCTTTGATCCTATTCACCCCCCTCCACTTTCTACTCTTCCCAGACCATTCGTCCCTTCCTTACTCATCCAACTCTGTCTTCATTTGAAAGAAAAACATCCAATGCAGTCTATACTGCCTATATATTCTTGGTTATGTAGAGCATGGTTAGAGGATCCAACCTTAGCGGAAACGGACTTTCCCTCTCAGCCCCTATCAGGTACCAACCTATAGCTCCTTAGCTAGAGGTGGGACTTACTGGCCTCTTTGTGCTGTAGTGTTGTCTGCCTGAGCTTTCGCAGGTCTTGCCCTCGCTGTCTCACCTGCTGTGAATTTATGTGTGCAGCTGCCTTGCTGTATTCAGAGATCTTTCTTTTCTTGTAGGCATTTGCCATCTCTGGCTCTTATAGTCTTCATCTGCTGGATCCCTGAGCCCTGTGGGGGAGAGGCCATGATTTAGATGTCCCATTTATGGCTGAGCATCCCATAGACATTATTCTCCACACCTTGATCTGTTATGGCTCTCTGTGTTAACCACGTCTTTGTACAAAGACGCTTCTACAGATCTACAGTTTTAGTGATAATTTATTAGCTATTGATTTAACATTCTGGCCATTTAGCAAAGTAGTAACAGTAGACGTGTGCCAGGTATGGGTTTCTTTCAATTTGTGGACTGGGCTGTAAATCCAACCAGAAGGTGTAGCTAGTGATTCCTCTGACATGTGTGTCACTATTGCATGAGTGCGTATGTCTTGGCAGACTAGTCACTATTGCAGTTCAAAGGTTCACAGCCAGGTAACATCGGTGATTACTTTTCTCCTCCATCGATGTGAACAGAACCACTTGACACTGCAGAAGCTGGAAGGATGAAGTTTCTAGGTCCACACTTGTTTCATTTTTCCATTCTCTGGGTCTCAAGTATATGGTATCTTCAGCTTTAGGGGTTCAGTGTCAAGTTCTGGAGAATAGCCCAGAACATTGACCATAGCCTGTAATTTTTTATTCTTTTCTTTTCCTTCCTATTACCCAGAGGGGGAACCATGTTAGCCTTTGTCTTGCAACACATCTTGACTTTGACGTTCTTCTACTTTATGTACTGTGACCAGACCATCAATAATACAGTCTCTGACACGAGTTCTCATTCCCTCCTTGTTGTTTACTGTTTCAAGTATAAGCTTCCCTGAAATATATATGGGATGGTTGAATGTGGGAGGTACACAGTGTGTCACTGAATTAAATGAGAATCTTATTTTCCCTAAAGACTTTGAATGTTCGCAACTTTAAAGTTCTTTGCTAGAACTTCATTATGCTTCTTCAAATTCTTTCATGATGCTCTAGAGATTATCTCAGTAGGGAGAGCATTATAATATTCATTTCATTAAACTATATGTAATTCCTGCTGAGAAGTCGATTGAGACCTAAAATGTTTATCACCTAGCGAACAACAGAAAAGTATTTCAAGACACAGTTGTTTCCCTTGTTTGTTATGTTCCTCTCATATTTTAAACTTGTTTTGTAAAATTTTGTTTCTTCTTTCTAAGAATTGAATCTTATTGCCCTTATCTTTGCGTTTTTAAAGCCAGAAGTGTTTCTTCACCTTGTTCCTTTTCCTCGATATGTGGTGGGTGTGACTGACCATCAGGATGGAGGTGGAGGAACAAATGTGTAATTTCTTAACGGGGTGACTTAATGATCCTTAAACTACCTCCTGGCCCCACACCAAATCGAGTTCATCCTCCTTAACAATCAAAAGTTGCTAATGAATGTGGATTATCTCCTTGGTTATTAGATTAAGACAGTGGTAAAGCACACAATTAGCTTTGGGCTCTCACATAAAGACCTGCTGGAAGGGCCTGTAGTTCTGCGAAGATAAACGCTGGAAGTCAGAAGTGGCAGAGTTCTAGTCCAGCTTGCTTTGTCTGCAGCAGCAGGTCACTGTCTGGAGAGCATGTGAGATATCTCAGTTGCTAAGTTTTATATAAGTCCCCTGTAAAACATAAAGAGTCTTAGTCCGTTTTTGTATTGCTGTAACACAGTAGTTGAGGTTGGGTATGGTCTAAGTAAAGACATGCATTTTGCTAATGAGTCAGATGATGAGAAAGTCTAAACAACCTGGGGCTAGTGTCATGGAGAGGCTCCATAGCATGGTCAAGGATAAGGAAAATGGCCACACACCAGCACGCGGCATAGCTTCCTTTGTAACAGCCAACTCTAAGTCCCCTCGAGATCTCCTCAGTGGAGCATTAATTTATCTGTTCTTGGCAGGTAAGGCTTATAACCTAACTAGCTTTCCAGCTCTATAGATCAAGCATTTTATTTTAGCTCATGAACTTTTGGGGGCCCAACAGCACCACAAACATAGCATAGGCTAGCTATCTCTCTGGTTGTTGATAGAATGAACTTTGAAGAAGTACATAACTTCACTAACAGACGCAACACCTGGGACAGAACATGGCTAGACTTTGGACCACCATCAGATTCTCCTGCTACCAAGACCTCAAAATACTCTTCAGTTAAGTCTCAGGCCTTTATCTCCCCCACTTCCTCTGCCTACACAGCCTGGATAATACTGGCCTAGCCCAGCTAGAGCTGCTTCCTAACCTGTCTCTGGTGAGTACTTTGTTGGATCATTTGACTCATTTGGTACAATTACCTTCAAGTTTAGGTGGAATTCAAGGATACTTCTAGGTCCTTCAAGACTAAAGCATTAACCAGTTTTTGTTGTTCTGTACATGCTGATGGAAAGCTGTTGACAGGGTTGGGGACAACAGTGCTGCATGGTTTCTGTTTCTGGGGGCAGTTTGGTTTCATAGCACAGCAGGACAAGCACAGGGATGAGTTAGGCTCACGGTTCTCGCCTTAACCTCGATGCTAGAGACTTGCACTCTGCTCTTTGCAATGAAAATGCAGATGACAGCAGAGACTAATAATGCATTTTAGAAGCCGAACAGACAGAACCAAATAATGGCTTCATATGGGGAGGGAAAGAGAGGAAAGGAGGTAAGGGAAGGTCTCCTAGGTGAAATGTTCATTGCTATTATTATTGGTTTTTGTTTGTTTAATTCTTTCATAGCACTTTGGGGTTGGGAAAGTAGGAAATGAAAAAAATTAGAAAATAGGTTTTTATGTTCAAAGCCAATAATAAAAATTATGTTCGGACCCAGAACTATGCTTGTGTTAGACAGCTAATGTTAGTGATTAGAAATAAAAAGATGTGACTTGACAATATAAGGCCCATGCAGCAGCTGGTATAGTGGAAACTGCTGTCAGTGTGCTCAGAAGGCTTCACAGTAACCCAGGAAAAAGTCCCAAAGCTATTAGTATAAACCAAGAAGTCTGTATTTCACCTCAGGACTAGAGGTGCTGGCAAAGATACTGGCATACGGGGACCTGGACCTCAGATGGTTGTGGGTTTCAAAACTGTGACTTTCAAAGATGGTATCCCACCACACTCAGTAGTATCTAGCAAGTGTTATAGCAAATAACCTTCCTGTCCTACCTGAGTCACCTCATTAAAATTTACTGTCCTTATTCAGAACCCTGTGTATTTGAGTCTTATGACTAGACAAGGCCACGTGGTCAAACAAGATGCACATTAAAACCTTCTCTCTCAGCCTTCCACTCAGACCAGTTCAGATGTTCTTACTAATGGTGTTCAGTTTGAGGTTCCTGTGATGTACCACATAAGTGATGTCCTGGCAGTTGTTCTTCAGGTCTATCCTTGAGTTCTAGTCACTCAGAATCAAGGTATGTCAGAGCAAGATGGGACCTGTCCTAAACTGTAGAGAGATGCCCATCTCTGGTTGCACCCAGCTGATGTGTTTTGACAGGAGTTGTCTTCCTCATGATCATCCTTTATTTTCCCTCTAGATTTGACCATATAGACAGTCTCCTGTCTTCCTGACATAGAACTTATAAGGAATTACAGTGGTGGGTGGTGATTCACTAATATTTCACAGTATGTATTTATTTATAAGATGTCATATTTAGTTGATTATTGAAAGGCACCCAAAAGGCTCCAAATACAGAAAAAGACTAGCTGTGTATGAGAATAGAATGTGTTTTGTTAAATAAAAACTATAGAAGAGATTTTGCCGAGCCTGGTATGGCCTTAGTGGGGACAGAGTGACATGGTTACTGCCCCTGGGACAGGGCCCAGGTGTGAGCCTCCATGAGTATCAATGGCTGGTGTGGGTATAAGGCTTGTTTGTGTAATAATGTATATATTTTCTGGAACCAGTACTAGCAGTGGAGGACTCTTTCCTTCTGAGTAACGTCCTCCCTGTTAATGTTAGTGACTCCATGATAATTAAAAACAGGATGAGTCCAGGAGTCAAGAATGTGGCTATGTCTCAGCAAAATGGTAAACATTGGGACCTTCAGGACAGCCCTTAAAGCTGTGGAAAACAACTCTAAAACTATGAGTTTAAAAATATACAGTTTCTCAACTATGCAAAAATATAAGGATACAATATGAATTATATGAGGGGCTTCATGAATCTAAACGGGGAAAAAAAGCAGCTACATTATTAGCCAGCTTGTCAGAAATATACAAAGACATCCAGATTCCTGAGTTCAAGTCAGCCTGGGACACAGCTAATTGAGGCCCAGGTGTGGTAGAAATGGTAATTTCTGGACTGGGTCCCACCCAGCTAGTTTATTGTTTGTGCCTAATTGAGGCAGGCAGAACTAGGAACTCTTTTGCAATGTTAAAAAAAATGTGTATGTTTGCTGTCTTCTAAGAATCAAAGGGCTGGGGTCATAGGATGCTGATTCATAGGATAATCAAAAGGAAACCTGAAGTAAAGGACTGAATTGATACATAAATTAAAAACTGGGCTTTTGATCTGCATGAGATGAACTAGCAGAAAATAATAGCAGTTCTTTTTAGAATTTTCTCTAGTGAGAGATGAGCAGTCTGGAGATGTCTGGAGGACAAAAACAGCTCTTTAATAATTTTTTTCTGGCAGGATTTGTGACTTCAGTCAGAAAACCCATGAGCTATCCAGAGATACCTTTTATAATTTTTACTAACAGAGAGAGCTATCTCAACTAGAGTTTTTAGAATAGCAAGAAAAAGCTGTCTAGAGCAGAGCAGAGCACAACACACACACACAGAGATAGAGAGAGAGACAAAGACAGAGACAGAGACAGAGAGAGGGAGGGAGAGAAGAAGGGAAGGAGAGAAGGAGGGAGGGAGGGGGGAGGGTACAGTTTGGAAAGCCATCTCTACAGAACCTAGGCCACAAGCTTAGACCCACAGTTTGACTTCAAGTCATTTCTTTTTGGTGCTCCCAAACGCTCCTCCTTTTCAGATCCCCTCTCCAAGGCGAGGCTGGTCCTTGGCTGAAGGAAACCGGCCCGCAGTTTCACTTCATACCGTGGGTTATTCACGAACCGGGGAAGTCGAGTTTCTGTGGAAATAAGCGGGTTAGAGAGAGAAGAAGCGACACCAAGAAAGGATGCTTATCATGGTGTACTCTTTACTTAGTGAAACGGGATATTTATACTTGAGGCGAACCAGTCATGTCTTTTAGCACATAAGTGAGAACAGGAATCGAGCATATCAAAGCGAGGACTCCAGGCAGGAGGGCGGATCAAAGTTTTAGTCCATTTTGAATACTGGGCTCCCGGTTCTAGCTTAATCCCTAGCTGGCTCCAGACCCCTGGTGAGCCGAGCCGAGCTGCTGTCTCGAGTGTTCATTGAGACCCCTCGATGTGGTCAGCAGGACCATTACACTTGGCGAGATGTGTTGAATGAAAACCTTACAGGAACCCGAGCACCGTGGCTCTCCCTGGAGTCCAATGCTGTTCTGGAACAGAACTGATGCTGCAATCGGCATTCAGATGTTTGTACATGATTTTGCAGACGCAATTTTGACACTATTGTTCAGTATCATTATGTATTATGTATCTCTCTGAATTTCCTTTGCATAGAAAATAGAAATTGAGAGTAGTGGTAATATTGGCCAGAAGTTAGATGGACGTATGAAAAACTACAGTGTATTTTGGGAACGTTTTATTTGGTCAGCATCCAGTTACTGTATAATTGTGATGAAGTTAGCCTTCCAATGTTTTTCATCATGAAACTGATTGTCCTTCCATCTTCTCAGATTGTAAGGACTGTGATTTTTTTCATCCTTTCTAGTACTTTCCTGTTATGTCTAATCTCTTAAATTCTTCAAAATAAAAATTCAACCTTCTCCCCACTCCTCTTCCCTTTCTTTCTAAACTTTCTACAGTGAACAGCAATGGACAGATTAGAAATCGGAAAAAATATAACCTAGGTAATTTTCCCCAAGTATCAATAGATTTCAATAATTAGGTAGGAGAAAAAGAGAGTGTTCCAGGGGAGCAGTAGTATTGGTAAAGATGTAGAAAGAATAAGACATTGTTAATTTCAGAATATTTGTAACTTCCATATTCAATATTTTATGTATTTTTTTTTAAAGAAAACACTCTGCTTTCAGAAGAATCAGGAATTGTCCTTTACACAGTTGGACATCACACTAAGTTCATGGTAGCACATTATGCTTCTTGTCCGAGGAAAGACAGCAGGTAGGCCCTCTCCTCGACAGCCCAGTCCACATCCCTTTACCACTAATGTTGTGCCTTTTTCAGTTCCACTTGCAGTCAGCTCGACCTCCTGTCAAGTGACCACACTGTTGTTTCTTAGGCCACTCCTCTACTTGATTGTTAAATGACCTTGAGAGGTGCTGCAGGTGGGGATAGGAGTGACCTGAGAGGCTTTCAGGTGAGCCATGCCTCAGCCAGGCTCAGGTGGTGCTTCACCAAGCAGTTCCAGGGCAGCCTTGAGAGAGGACTGCAGGCAGTCCTTGCTTCAAAGAAAAGATGAGCTCCTTGTAGGGTCCCACTCCCTGTCACAGCTAAAGAGCACCCAGGAGCCACCCAGTCACAGCATTTTATTTTGGCAGGTGGAGAAGAGAAGTGTCCATCCTTTCGTCTCACAGTTGTCTGGATTCTTTGTAGTTAAGAGCTAACTTTGGTTTGTTTAGATCTCTGAGATCTTCACAGACATGAGCTCCAGGAGTGGAGAAGGGAAGGGCGGCATCTATGGGGTTGGTTTTCCGTCTACCTGGGAATGTCAGCAGTCTATGCATGGGGCAAGCGCTTGTAGGAGAACCCATGAGCAAGGCTTTAAGACAATGACCAGAAGTATGAGATATGGTTGTCTGATAGAAGAAACTACCTAGCTTCTGGTTCTTTCTGATGTGTAATTTACTTTATTGATTTGATATTTTTATTCTTTTTCACAGTAGCTAATAACAGGTATGCAGTTATGCTGTCACAGTAGGAAAACAACCACCAGTACCTTGTAAATTAATGAATTTTGCTGTGATATTTGCACAAACAGGCTAAGACTCTTTTTGCCAACAGCTGTTTAAGTTACATCCAAAAATCTTGAAATAAGTTTTATGTTCATTTATATTCATGACTTTCCTGCCCTTGGCCTAAATAGGATTGTATTTTTCCCTTCCTGGGCCTCCACAGGTAACATTGGTTCCTGGCACTGGAGAACAGAGACCCTTACCTGATTTGGGCTTTTAGTGCTCAAATGAGAGTCTGTTTTGGGGTTTTGTTTTGTTTTGTTTTTCGAGACAGGGTTTCTCTGTGTAGCCCTGCCTGTCCTGGACCTTACTCTGTAGACCAGGCTGGCCTCGAACTCAGAAATCCGCCTGCCTCTGCCTCCCAAGTGCTAGGATTAAAGGCGTGTGCCACCACCGCTCAGCCTCAAATGAGAGTCTGGATAGCTTTGTGCTTTCCCCTCAGTCACAGCCATGTCCCTCCAAGTGTAAGGGTCCAAAAGTGGCTGAAGGAAGATCCCATACTCAGATAGTATGCAAAACCGAAGAGCGTTTATTCTGCAGAAACAACCAGCATGTGGGGTCAGCCATTTTTTGAAATGGCCACCCCAGACAAGGGCATGCAGACCTTCTCATAGGGAACTGGGGGAACTCTCTAGAAGGATTAGGTAATCTGACATTTCACTGGTGGGTGCTAGGGGCTCACGGGTGGTTGCTGGTCTGCATTCCTGTGTCATGAATGTTCAACCATGTGATGAAATAGGGTTGCCCAGCACAGATGGCCCATTCTGAGATATTTCCCCATTTTTGCAGTTATCATCGGGCTGTTCTTTGGGAGGGGGTTTTATGGTCTTGTTCTGGATTTTATGGTCTGTTCCTAGAGCTAGTATCTTATGACTTAGTTTCTGGGACTTGTGGTCTATTCCTGAAGCTGGTGCCTTATGGCCTTTTTTAAAGTCAGGCCTGGTCTTTAAATGGAGACAAATGGGGTCCTTAAATGGAGACTAATGGGTTTTTTGTTGCCTCAGGCTTTCTCAGTACTCTTGATCTATCTGCAGTGTTTCTTGTAGTCACCTGCTGAGGTCTAGCCGCCACATAGGAGAGTCGGCCCTGGCCGTACTTATTACTTCAGGAAGTTTTCGATGCTGACAGATGCCCAGGCTTCCCTTCCAGCAACCCCTTACCCAAATTTCATTTAATGTCTCCTACCTGCCTGCATGATCCTCCGTCTTCTTCCTGTGCTCCTCTACACACACCACAATGCTTGTCCCCTGTCTGGCCTGGGAGGCTTTTCTGATCCTGAGAGGCAGTTGGCTACCCTGTGGTTTGTGCCATCTGACAGCCTCAAGATTATGACTTTGTATGCTGACATTCGTTAGGAGCAGTCCTGTTTTCAGGACTCTCCGTTGTAGGAGGGTGTGATGGTTTGCTTAAGTTTGGCCCAGGGAGTGGCACTATTTAGAGGTGTGGCCCTGTTGGATGGAGTAGGTTTGTCAATGTGGGTGTGGGCTTTAAGAACCTTGTCCTAGCTGCCTGGAAGACTGTCTTCTTCTAGCAGCCTTCAGATGAAGACGTAGAACTCTCAGCTGTGCTTGAACCATGCCTGCCTAGATGCTGCCATACTCATACCTTGATGATAATGGATTGAACCTCTGAACCTGTAAGCCAGCCCCAATTAAATGTCCTTTATAAGAGTTGCCTTGGTCATGGTGTCTCTTCACAGCAGTAAAACCCTAACTAAGACAGTGGGAATGGAAAGCTGTTGGGTGATTTTCTTTTCTTTTTCTTTTTTTTTTTTTTTTTTTTTTTTTTTTCTTAAGTTTTTCAAGACAGGGTTTCTCTGTGTAGCCCTGGCTGTCCTGGAACTCACTCTGTAGACCAGGCTGGCCTTCTAATTGAACACACTCAAATTCCAGAATGAATAGACCTTTTCTTTGAGTGGATCATTTTCTTCAGTAAATTCTTTGAGCTGTTTCAGAGACCAATGGGACTTTATTTACTACTAGCATGCAGAGGCTGCACACGGGAGGGGAACTACCTGGGAATTGTGTTCCATATGTAGCTTTTAAAGTAGACTTTATGGGCTGGAGAGATGGCTCAGCAGTTAAGAGCACTGACTGCTCTTGCAAAGGTTCTAAGTTCAATTCCCAGAAACCACATGGTGGCTCACAACCTTGCGTAATGGGATCCAGTGCCCTCTTCTGGTGTGTCTAAAGACAGCTACAGTATATTCATATACATAAAATAAATAAATCTTTTTTTTAAAAAAAAACTAGACTTTATTTATATTTTATATTTGCAGCAGAACTGGACAGAAATAATAGGTATTTTTGCACACTCCCTTCAACACACAGGTTCTTGTATATTATAGAAGCTTCCTGGAGCAGGGAGGAATCCACAGTGTAATCCACATCATTACACCATAGTTTATGTTAAGGGATTCACTCTTGGACCAATATAAATAACATATATCTGTTACTAGACCGAATCAATCAATTGATTAATTTATCAAAAAATCTTAGCCAGGCATTGGTGGCACATGCCTTTAATCCCAGCACTTGGGAGGCAGAGGCAGGCAGATTTCTGAGTTCGAGGCCAGCTTGGTCTACAGAGTGAGTTCCAGGACAGCCAGGGCTACACAGAGAAACCCTGTCTTGAAAAACAAAAAAACAAAAACGAAAACAAACAAACAAAAGAATCTTGTTAAAGAATTGGGTGATAGACTTGCTGAAGGACATCTGAATGGCTGCCACGTTTCAGCAATTTTTGAATAAAGCCCTAAATATCTCCCTATGGGATTTTGTATGCATGTGTTTTCCCTTAGTGAAATACCCTGGATTGACATGTCGAGGCTCTGTGCTAAGAATGTCTTCAGTTTTGTAAACCTGTGCTAAGCTGTCTGTGCCATTTGTTCTAGCAATGGAGGGGCGTTCCTACCCATCTCTACCAGCTTGGGTGTCACTCTTGAGGATTTGGGCCATTATTCTAACTGCTTTGTCATGATACCCAATTATTTGAAAATCCCCAAAGACACATGATTCTAAGCATCCTTCACTCATTTGCCACCATGTCTTCTTTCACGGTCTATCTTTTGGGCTTTTTTGTTTGTTGTTTGATAAGACTTACTGTCTTATTAAGTCTGAGGAGTTATCCATTTTGGGTACCCATCTTCTATCTTTCCACATGTTTCCTCGTCCTAGGCTCCCTAAGGATATTTCGCTGAGTTCTGCTTCTCTTCCACATTTCATTCCTGGTTTGCTGTGTTCCCAGTCCCCAAACTTCAGTCGCAATAGCCCACTTTCTCTGTTTTCCTTTTTCTTGCTCTTCTTTTACAAAATGATCATCATAAGGGTGAATTATCTGTGTGCTTCAAGCAGGCCATCACCTGGATGATTAGCTATTCTTTATACACTTGAAAGCAGCCGCTGGTGAATCTCCCTGGTACTTCGCCCTTCCCTGAGTTCCCCTTGGGGTCAGAGGCCAACTTTTTGTTGGTATATTTTTCACAATAATTACATTTTAGCTTCTTTCTCTTTTAGTAATCATTTACAACTTATATATTTGAGGTCTAGATAAATTACCCTTGGTAGCTTTTATCAGAATAGCGTTTATTTTGTTTTCTTCACTCTGGAGGGCTTTTAAAGAAAAAGAAATAGTGTGGTTGTCCTGGCCTTCTTAGTTAGTTTTCAAATGCGTTTTTGACATTCGAAGTCTATGGTATCAGTTCATTCTGTGTTATTAAGCACAAATAAAACTGGCTAATATTTTTGTACATATATAATATCAAATATGTATTAACATAATTAGCCAATCTTCTGGATATTTTGTTCTGAAACTTATTCTTTGAGCAATAGGATTTTTGATTCAAAAGAGCCAAATATAGTTTTGGTTTCTCCTTTTTCTTTGAATAGTGCAGGTGTTTGTGTTGTGACATCTAAACAACATCAACAATTTTACTACAGTCAAATCTGTGGAAAACTCTGCTAGCTGTTTGTCTTGCTGGCTTACAGGAAAGATGACTTTACGTGTTTAATAAATCAAAACATCTTGTTAGTGAAGTTTAGACGTGCTTAGTAAAAAAAGCAGGACGGGACACACTAAATAGAGGGTAAGCCGAGAGATACTTTAAGAGCTACTTCATTATCACCTCCCTGTTATTTGGTAGACATTTGTGAGAGTCTGGAGAGAGACATTTTCTCTGCTGTCACTGAGAATTGATTGCATTTATAGGGACAAGATGTATGCATGTCAAACAATAGGCTGATGTGATTGCAAATGACACATTTGGGTTCCAGGCAAGACTCGTAGAACGGAAGTTTTAGGGAGCTGGTGACAGATTGTGTATGTTTGGACAGAAGACAGGGACTTCAAAAAGAAAATAGGCCTTGGGATGCTTCTCAAAGATGAGTCATATAAAGTAGGGAGGGCACGGGGATGACAGGTCACCTCAACTGGCTGGAAAGCCAGGGCCTTTGAAGAGTGCCAGAGTGAATGGAGCAGAGTATCAGTGAAGTTAGGCTAGGGGATAAAACAGGCAGACGGACAGTGACTGCTCTCTGTGGGCCTGTAACAGCAGGTGCGGTAGCAGGCAGTCTGCCTTACTTTCAGTACTTAACCTGCTGTTCTCACTCACAGGTGCAGAAGCATATGCAGAGCCTGCGTACCTTCTCCAGGTGGTGTAAACATCAGCAGCCCCCCAGGCTCAAAGCCAGGCCTTGTTTTACTGCAAGATCTGAATGCTTTTGCTGCCGTCATACGGGGCAGGGGGCATTGGTCCACAGCCTATAGGATCTACTTTTGCTATATGGTGGCAGAACGATACTATGCTTTGAGATGATTAGTGGAAGGATTGTGGACAGAGAGATGGGAGCAGAGACAGCTGAGGTCAGGAGGGACGGCAAGGACCTTCCCAGCAATGATAAGCAACAGATATGTAGAGAATGAAGAACAACTGCAAACACTGGTTATTGAGAAATGAGTGGACCGCAAGGTCAGAGGATGGGGAGAATGGTATTGTCAAAGGAAAAGAATCCTGAGGTTACTTATTTGTGTAAAGGAACCATCTGAGCCCTTTGTGTGTGTGCGTGTGTGTGTGTGTGTGTGTGTGTGTGTGTGTGTGTGTATGTCGATGTGTATGTCTTCCATCTGTGTCTCTATGTGTCTTTATGGGCAAGCATATTCATATGTGCATAGTATATATGCATGTTTTATGTGTGTTGTATATATTCACTTTTTCACGTGTGTGTAGTATGTATGCATGTCTTCATATATGCATAATATGTATGCATGTTTTCATGTGTGTGTGGTATGTATGCATGTTTTCATGTGTATGTGGTATGTATGCATGTTTTCAATTTTTCTTAACTTTTATTGCATTATGATGAGAAAAGTTACATGATTTCAATTTGTCTGAATTTGTTAACATTTTAAAACATATTTTAAGTAAATAGAATTAAATAAAATTAAATCATATTCTTGTTTCCCTTTTGTACCCAAATACTCCCAGAGACCCCCTCCCTCTTTAATACCTACAATATCTTTTTTTGTCATATTCCTTAAAATTTATAAAATATTATAAAAATAAAAATGAGTACTATAAAAGTTGTTTGATATAAAACAACAATCAATTTAACAGTGTTATGTAGATGCTTGTCTACAGCAATACTGAAAATATATACGTTTTTCTCAGTGTAAATTTCAAATAACTCCAAACATATTAACTGTATATTTCAAAATAATACATCACTACTAGTATTTTTTTAAATGAACATAAATATATAAAGTCTTTTTGTTTGTTTGTTTTCTATTTAGTACAGTTTAAAGTCTTGGCTCTTTCTGTGGTACAAGCCCAAAATAAGAACAATTACATTGGATTTCATTGTAATAAGGCTGTACTTCAATGACCCTCAAGTCACCAAAGGATTTTACCTCCATAGTAGCTAAGCTGAGAGATGACAGTTCTGCTGCACCAAAGAATGAATTTTAGGCACAATTTTTGGATACAGACCTCCTGCTATGGTCAAAACTATTTGACTTGAGAGTGACATTATTCTCAGGCCACAGAGAACAGGTTACATTCATTTAAGAAATGCTGTGTGTATTAAGATGGTCTATCCATAAAGTCATTCACTAACTGTTTCAATGAACAATGGTTCTGCTTGGAGGATGGCACAGACATTAGGTGTGGGTAAGAATCTGGTTCATTGTCTGTGATGATTTTGAAAAGCATTCATCTCAGAGAAAGAGTAACTTATAAAGTCCTCTTCTTCAAACTTGATACAATAATACAAACATCAAGGGAAGCATTCAGTCTCACTCTTTGCTGTTCTCTTACAAGCCACCTCCCAAATTAATTGTCTACATTTCTTTTGGCTGGATAAAAAAAATTTAAAATATGTAAACTGTTCTGAAAACCATAGTATGCTGTAATAACATGAAATAAACAATGCTACTAATAGACTGAAATAGGAGAAGCATGATTTTAAGACCATTATGTGGTACACAGCAAGACACTGTCACGTACAAACAAGCAGAAAGTGTATATGGACTGTACAATGTTGGACCTATTTCTCCAATTACCAAATTAGAGAGACCACTAGATGACAGCCAACAAACTTCTAATTCCTCATATTTTTGAATTTCAATCGATCAGATATGTTGGTCATATTAATTTTCATATTAAGAGATATTAAGGAAAAGTAATTGTTCCTGTTATTTTTGTTGTTAGAGGTGGAATTATGTTTGTGTGGATTTGTTGAAATATTGCTTTCTGGCTCCTTCTAGGGTGTAGTTTTGCTTCTTATGTTGATGTTTTCCATCTATTATCCTTTGTAAGGCTGGAT
>NW_022196909.1:17959479-17960510 GCF_008632895.1 Mastomys coucha
TTAAGAGCTTCTAGCTCTTTACCTGTGTTCTCTTGTATTTCTTTGAGGGTGCTATTTATGTCTTTCTTGAGGTCCTGTATCATCATCATGATAAGTAATTTTATATCTGAATCTTGCATTTCCAGTGTGATGGTGTGTCCAGGACTTACTATGGTGGGAGAATTGGGTTCTGATGATGCCAAGTAACCTTGGTTTGTGTTATTTATTTTCTTATGCTTGCCCCCTGCCATCTGGTTATCTCTAGTGCTGCCTGCCCTTGCTAAATCTGACTGGAATCAGTCCTTCCTGTGATCCTGATTGTATCAGAACTCCTCAGAGTCAGGCAGTCTCTGTGACCCTGTGATTCTGGGATCCTGTGATTCTGAGCTTGTTAGATCACCTGGGAGTGCAGCAGCTTCCTCTGGGTGTTGTGGGACAGGCTGTGGAGCTTGCACCCAAGCTCTGCTCAGGACACCAGCCCAGAGAGACCGGAAGGAACCTGAGCCCTGTATGCATGTTTTCATATGTGCATAGTATATATGTATGTTTTCATGTGTGTATGGGTATGGGGGGGGCTGTGGTTGATGTTAGGTGTCTTTCTTAATCACTTGCTGTACACTTTATTTGCCTAGGCTAGGTATCTCACTTGAAGCTGGAGCTCGCTGGTTTGGCTGCTCTGCTCTGTCAGCTTGCCCTGGGGAGTCCCTTGTCCCTTCCTGCAGAGCTTTGGGATTATTAGGGTTCTGTCCCACCCATGTAGCTTTTTATATAGGTGCTAAAGATCCAAACTCCAGTTCTCACATGGACATGGCATGTTCTCTAACCACCGAGCCTCTCAACTCCCTCCGTGACAAATGTCAGGTCTTTCCTTATGGTCCCAGAAGCCTTGAGCAAAGGATGTCAAGCAGCCAGTCAGATGTCCCTCATGCTAGAACCAGTGGACACTCTGTGGTACAGTGAGGGAACTACATAGCAACCAACTATAAACTGCCTGCCGCCATGACAAAACTCTTGCTTCAGAAAGTTCCACAGCTTGGAAAGCAGATTGCTCT
>NW_022196909.1:17960520-17966680 GCF_008632895.1 Mastomys coucha
TCAGCAGTGAATTCTTGACTACCTTGTAGCCATTTTACCTAGCCTAGGGGGGAGCACTTGCCTCCGTCTAGGAGAAGGTATGTGATTTGTGCACACAGACCCTCATTTACATGAAGGTCTGCTCTGCTCTGATTGTTGTAGAAACCCCTTGCCATGCCCTTATCTGGATATGGATTTTTTTTTTTTTTTTTTTAGTATAGAATAGAGTTTATTCAGGGCATGCAGAGGGGAGTTGAGGGAGTAGAGACAGAGAAAGGCAGAGGCGGAAGAGATAGAGATAGAGAGAAAGAGAGGAAGAGAGACAGAGAAGAAGAGAGAGAGAGAAGAGGAGTAGAGGCTGGCTATGACCACTTGGAGGGAGGGGTAATAGAGAAAGAGGGGGTAAGGGGCAAGAGGACAGAGCAAGAGCAAGAGAGCAAAGGAGCCTGGGTATGGATTTAAGCAGGCAGGCTGTTTGGCTCACTCTTTGAGCGATGCTTCTCTGGTGTTGTGACATTAGACCAAATAAATACTTTCTTTGAAGGAGTCTTCTCTCACACACCTTTGATTTTTACCCCTGATAGTACAAGCTAGCATGCTAACATGAGAAGAGAGAAGAGGTGGCAGAGAGTCACAGCAAAGAGCAGCTGGGTAGGAATGGCAGAAAGCTGATGGAGATGAATGTGTGAAAAGCTGAGAATGAGCAGCGGTGGGCCCTGACTGTCAGAACAGCCTCCAGAATCCTTGAGGCGTCAAGGCCGAAGGTCTTAGATGTCCGAGTGCAAGAGTTCTAACATTAGCCAATGTCAGGGCTTAAGACTATGGTATCTTAGGCCTAAGAGCCGTGACACTAGCCACCCAAGAGTTGTAACAACTTGTCTCTATATGACTGATTGTCCTGCCTGAAGCTGGAAGCTAAAGAATTGCAGTGGCTAGCTACTAAGTTCCGGGGCCACTCACAGCAGTAAGCCGAATTTCAGACCCTGGACCACACTGTGTGACTGAATCCCTCACCCTAAACAAGCAAGCAAACAAACAAACAAACAAAAAGAGAGAAGAAATAGAACAGAATTTACTTTTGTGTATAAGAGGTAGCTCCGAAGTCCAGGCATCCTACCCATGTTCACGTTCCCATGTTCATGTACCCATGTTCAGTGCCAGGCCGGGACTTACCTGCTTTCAGCCCAGCTCTGTGGGATCTCATCTTTGGGATCCCTCCCCCAGCTCTCTTGCTGGGACTCTATGCTGTTATTACCTCTGCTGTCTTCTGTTCATGTTAGCAGGTTAGCTTGTACTACCAGTGGTTAAAGTCAAGAATTGGGAAGAAAGACCTATTTCTTGTGGTCCTTAACTCGCTGTGTTGGAACTATAAGGCTCCTGGTCTGCCAGTGTGCCCACCCACACACCCCCACCCTGGGGAGCCGTGTCCAGGGAATTCCCTACAGCCCAACACTCACCAGGCAACAGTGTGCATAAGCGCAGTCTACTCCCCGCGCCCCGTCTCTTCAGCGGCTGTGCCCTGTGGCAGAACGGATGCTGGGGACCCATAACACTATAAGGGGTCAGGCAAATTATAATTTATTTTTAGATGAGAACCAATTGAGTCTCTTTCAACATAAGACATTTTACTCACTCACTCTCCCTATGGCTTTACGGTACTGATTTATAGTAGTAGTTGATTCTTGTCAACACTGGAGATTGAAGCTAGGATCATGTGCTTTATGTGCCCCAAACGGGCGGGGGGGGGGCTATGATACACAGTGAATCACATATTGCTCTCTTCTTAAGAAATGTTTAATGTTTAAATGTAAAAACAAAACCAAAAACATACACACACACACACACACACACACACACACACACACACACACACAAAACCCCACCTGTCTTATGTGAAATATAAACAATTAGTATCTAAATGGCCTACATTCTATTTAAGGGGCTGGCTACTGAGAGTTTTGACTATTCTCCAGCAAATATATAGGTAACACAAAGTGGAATTGTTTTGGGGTTTTGTTTGTTTGTTTGTTTTCTTTTTTCTTGTTTATTTTACATCTTGGGGGGGTAGGTCATAGGAGTGGTGAATATGGAAGTCCTGGGAAAAGATTATGATTGGGGTACATGATGTGAAACTCCCAGAAAAATCAATAAAAATGTTAGGAAGGGCATGGGTAGAACTAGTGTCTAGAGTCACTGAATACATGCAAATGAAGAAATATGTATTGATGCTAAGTATTCTAAAATTACTAAAGTATAAAATTACTGTCTACTTTCCTTATCAAATTTCTGCAATACTATTAGTCTCTAGAATTTTAAAGTTCATTAATGGCTTTCCCTAGCTGTAACCCTCCTGGTTTGAGGCCTGCCTCTCATAACCACACCTCTCTGCCTACCTCCTGCTATTTGCCACGCCTTGTTCCTGGTTCCATTTACATCGGAAGTCCCACCTCCTCAGATCAAGAGAAGTCGCTGATTGGGCTGGCATGCTTACGAACTTGTGGGAGGGATTTACCTCACTTTTTCTAACTGTTGGCAGGTAACAAACAGGCATTAAAATGGAGGATGGCTGAGCGTTCACGACTCCCGTCTAATTTTGTAAACCAACCACGTGGACAGGTATACCTGTGGCCACCCTGTATTCTCCCTAACTCTCTCTTACTGCTGCTCTTCTTTCTAACTCCATTTTCCAGAATAACCCTCTCTCTTTTACGTTACTGCTGGGCGGTAACACCTAGCAGTCAATCTTCTTGATGAGTTACCAGACGAAACAAAGCCCAGAGTACAGTGCTTTCTGTGCCTTGGCCCACGTGGCCCTCCTTACAGTTCTTTATAACTGCCTGTGTCCTTCCAGCCCTTCCTAAATTTACTAATTTAAAAAATTGTTTTATGTATATGATTATTTGTGCATCATGTGTGTGCAGTGCCTGTGGTAGCCAGAAGAGGGCGTCACATCCCTGGAACAGAATCAAAGAGCTACGGATGCTAAGAACTGAGGAGTCTAGATCCTCTGGAAGAGTGGCAAATGCTCCTAACTGCTGAGCCATCTCCCAAGCCCCACCCTTCCAGGACTTTCCTGACTACCTTCAGTCTACCAAAGACTCCATGCCGTGCCCTGTATTCTGCACCCTATAGCTTGATACTTGACACACATGGGTATTATCTCAAATTGTTGGTATTTTTGTATATGTTTTACTTTAAAAAGTTCTATTCAGAATTAAGAATGCGTATACTTTTCTTTGCTGGAATTCATAAAAAAAAAAAAAAAAAATCCAGAGCACTCAGTAGACCTTCACAAAAAGTTGTTGGTTATTTTTAAAGTTTGCTACCACAGATTTCATTGGATGACAGCTGGATTGGTGAGACTTTACAACTTCTGTGTTCAAAAAGACTTTTGTGTTTCAAAATTCAGGTTTAAACTCTTGAGAAAACAGATGCATTCTACATCATGCCGGAAAAGAAAGCATCATTGTACTTTATAAATATTTTCTGGAATCTGTTTCCAACAGTAATAGAAACAAACAGAACAAATGTTTCTTTAAAAGTAATTATTTCCCAGAGCAATTAGGTTTTCAAATTATTTTAAAATCAAGGTTTTAGAGTGCCCTTGGCTTACATAAATCCGAATGAGCGTTTTTTTTTGTTAATTGCCTCCTAAATGTTTCATTTGGGCACAAGTCTGTTGCTGGAATTAATTTGATTACATAATGTATGAAAAGCAGCTTTTGTTTTTCTGTTTAATTTAATACAAAAGAAAGTAGACCAGGAGGTGAAAAATGGAGGCATTTAACTTCCAGCCAGGGCAGAACCCATGTGTATGCTCTGTGCCACTCACCTTTGACATCCATGTGTACGCAGCTCTCAAGTGCATCCTATTGTACAGTTAGCACTGGGAAGTGAACTGTGTGCCTGAATGGTGTGTGAAAATGTGGATTAGAAGGGTTTTTCTCTTGTATCATTGAAAACTGTCAGCTTCTCTTTACAGGGCTACTTTGTTAGTACGGGTTTCTCTGCAATTCTCACAGCCCCTTAGGATCCCCTCTGTGCTTGTAAACATGGCCTTTGCCTGACAGCCCCCACCCAGGAAAAGAAAGGACATGATCGCACAGAGCCAGGTGGCAAGCCTGGGCCTGTAACTTGCTACATGTGGGTAGAATGCTTGGTCCTAGGATCTACCTATGCTGTTGTTATTGTTGTTGTGAATGATGAGGTTTTATTTATTTTATTTTTTAAACCTTTTGATTCTTCATAAATTTCACATCATCCACTCCAATCCCATTCATCTCCACACCCTTTCATATCTACCCTTCACCCTTGCAACCTCCCCCTAAGAAACACCAAAAAATAAAAAATAAAAATAAATAAAAATAAGAAAGAAAATCTCACCATAGAAGCTGCAGCTTTGGATCTACAGGACCAACTCCTTCACACACTCTACCAGTTCATACAAGGGGTAGATGTTAGAGTAGGCCAACTCAAAAGCCTACATCTGGACCTGGGTGGTGGATGAGTTGGTCAGCTGGCCAGCTCTCCTGAGCCTGTACCACCAGGGCCACCTATCGTGTTTTGCCCAGTTGAGGGGGTGGGGCCAGCACACAGGCTCTCATGCCCTCTACTGTGCTACCAGGCTAGGTGCCTGGCCCACTCTCCCAAGTGCTGCAGCCAATGAGGGGCCAGCTCTCCCACTCTCGTGGCCTGGGGCCATAGGATCTATCTACCTTTTATAAGCAAAAGTGAACTCTTTCCTATTTACTTATCTCTTTTTGTTTGTGTTTGAGACAAAAATCATATGTTGTGATACAGGGACTGAAGTATGGTGATCCTCCTGCCTCAACCTACAACATTACAAGGGAAGGATACTACGTGAGAAAAGGGTTGATAAATGAATAATATATTTCATAGATTTACCCATAGATTATTAATATGATAACAATATATATGATATTAGTTAATTTTAGATACTCAGCACACAGATAGTTTAGTTGAACTGAAAAGATAGAACATAAAATTTACTTGCATGTTAAAAATGTCATTTTTAATATGACATGTAACATGTCATATTAAAAAACACAAAATAAAAACATAAAAACTACACAATTTATAACCAATATGTAGGTTCTTTGAAAACAAATGTCATAAAATTTAAAAAGAAAAGGAAAATAGCTGTCTAGGCCAGTGCCCTGAGCAGTCCTTGGGCACAAACTCTGCAACCAGTCCCACAACACCCAGAAGAAGCTCCACTCCCAGGCATTCTAACATGCCCAGGATCATAGGATCAGAAGTGAGGAGGACACAACACCTGTCCCAACACCTGGACCCAGGCGCGCAGAACTCCACCAGTCCAGTGGCACAGGTTCCTTCTGGTCTGTCTGGGTGGGTGCCCTGAGCAGACCTTGGGCGCAAACTCTGCAGCATCTCTCCCATAATACCCAGAGGAAGCTCTATTCCCAGGCACTCTAATGGGCCCAGGATCACAGGATCCACAGGATCCACAGGATCACAGAATCACAGAATCACAGGATTCCAGAGACAGCTTGACTCTGAGGAGTTCTGACACAACCAGGATCACAGGAAGGAAAGGAAGGATATAGCCAGGGCAGGTAACACCAGAGACAACCAGATGGCGGGAGGCAAGCTTAAGAACATAAGCAACAAAAACCAAGGTTACTTGGCATTATCAGAACCCAATTCTCCCACCACAGGAAGTCCTGGACACTGGACACACCATCACACTGGAAAAGCAAGATTCAGATCTAAAATCACTTCTCATGATGATCACAGAGGACTTTAAGAAGAACATAAATAACTCCCTCAAAGAAATTCAGGCGAACACAGGTAAACAACTAGAAGCCCGTAAAGAAAAAAACACAAAAATCCCTGAAAGAACTACAGGAAAACACAATCAAACAGGCAAAGGAAATGAACAAAACCATCCAGGATCTAAAAGTGGAACTAGAAACAATAAAGTACTCACAAAGGGAGACAACCCTGGAGTTAGAAAACCTAGGGAAGAGATCAGGAGTCATAGATGCAAGCATCATCAACAGAATACAAGAGAGAGAAGAGAGAATCTCAGAAGCAGAAGACACCATAGAAAACATTGACACAACAGTCAAAGATTTAGCAAGGGCAGGCAGCACTAGAGATAACCAGATGGCAGGGGGCAAGCATAAGAAAATAAATA
>NW_022196909.1:17967460-17970595 GCF_008632895.1 Mastomys coucha
AACACAAATGCCAGCCCAGGCTACTATACCCAGTAAAACTCTCAATTACCATAGATGGAGAAACCAAGGTATTCCACGACAAAACCAAATTTACACAATATTTTTCGACAAATCCAGCCTTACAAAGGATAATATATGGAAAACATCAACATAAGAAGCAAAACTACACCCTAGAAGGAGCCAGAAAGCAATATTTCAACAAACCCACACAAACATAATTCACCTCTAACAACAAAAATAACAGGAACAATTACTTTTCCTTAATATCTCTTAATATGAAAATTAATATTACCAACATATCTGATTGATTGAAATTCAAAAATGTGAGGAATTAGAAGTTTGTTGGCTGTCATCTAGTGATCTCTCTAATTTGGTAATTGGAGAAATAGGTCCAACATTGTACAGTCCATGTACACTTTCTGCTTGTTTGTACATGACAGTGTCTTGCTGTGTACCACATAATGGTCTTAAAATCATGCTTCTCCTATTTCAGTCTATTAGTGGCATTGTTTATTTCATGTTATTACAGCATACTATGGTTTTCAGAACAGCTTACATATTTTAAGATTTTTTTATCCAGCCAAAAGAAATGTAGACAATTAATTTGGGAGGTGGCTTGTAAGAGAACAGCAAAGAGTGAGACTGAATGCTTCCCTTGATGTTTGCAATTATTGTATCAAGTTTGAAGAAGAGGACTTTATAAGTTACTCTTTCTCTGAGATGAATGCTTTTCAAAATCATCACAGACAATGAACCAGATTCTTACTCTCACCTAATATCTGTGCCACCCTCCAAGCACAACCATTGTTCATTGAAACAGTTGGTGAATGACTTTATGGATAGACCATCTTAATACACACACCATTTCTTAAATGAAAGTAACCTGTTCCCTGTGGGCTGAGAATGAAGACAAGCACTCAAGTCAAATAGCTTTGACCATAGCAGGAAGTCTGTATCCAAAACTCATGCCTACAATTCATTCCTTGGCGCAGCAGAACTGTCAACTCTTAGCTTAGCTACTATGGAGGTAAAATTCTTTGGTGATGTGAGGGTCATTGAAGTACAATGAACTCCAAAGTCTAAAATTTGTTCTTATTTTGGGATTGTCCCACAGTAATGACCAAGATTTTAAGCTCTACTAAAAACATAACAAACAAACAAACAAAAAACTTTATCTAGTTATGTTCATTTTAAAAAAAAACTAATAGTGATATATATTCATTTAAAATATCATGCAATTTGGAATTATTTAAAATTTATATTGAGAAAAACGTATGTATTTTCACTATTGCTGTAGATGAGCATCTACATAAAACTGTTCAATTGATTATTGTTTTATATCAAACAACTTTTATAATACTCATTTTTATTGTTACAATATTTTATAAATTTTAAAGAATTTGATAAAATAAAAAAGAATACCAAGAGGTGTGGCAGTTATTGAAAGGAGATCTCTGGGAGGAGTTGGGGTACAAAGGGGAAAGAAGAATGTGATGTAATTCTATTTACTTAAAATATGTTTTTAAATATTAACAAATTCATTTAAATTGAAATTATGTATCTTTCATCATAATGCAATAAAACTTAAATCAATTAAAAAAAGAAAATAATAACTTTTCTTGCTCTCTTTCTTTTTCTCCCTTTGTGCATGAGTGCATGTGTTTCTGGTTAAAGAACACTAAAATGACAGGACAGTTTACTGCAATATGGGATTCTAGGTAGGTCTACCTTGATAAAGAGAATATACTGTAAATTTCACTACTGGAATGTTTATTATGCTCTGGGAATTAGAGAATATTCTATCAGTCTAAATTTGGGAGTGTGATAATACTATTGCCTTTGATATTAGAAAATAATGTTTGGATATATTTAGGAATATTATGCACTGGTAGATAAAATGTATTTTAAATTGTTTCAGAAAGGAGAAAGTTATATATTTGCATATCTTTGTGTGTGGTGTGTGTGTGTTTGTGTGTGTGTGTGTGTGTCATGGACATGAGGGTGGCGCTGCCATAGCCTAGGATTTTCTTCTGACCATCCTTTTGTATTTGATGGTGCTCGGTACCATCTGTGTGGCTCCTTTTGTATTGGATGGTGCTCGGTACCATCCGTGTGGCTCCTTTTGTATTGGATGGTACTCAGTACCATCTGTGTGGCTCCTTTTGTATTGGATGGTGCTCGGTACCATCCATGTGGCTCCTGCCTCATCCTTGTTCTTTTGAGCTTATTATCATTTGTGATCTCCTCATCCTTTGCTTTTCTTTTGTCCACCTCATCTTGAGCTACTTTTGATGAATCTGGTTTTACAAACAGTTCGTGCTTTGGTTTTTTTCTTCTTATGTAGTGATTAAAACTGTCACTGAAGTAATGTAGATGGTGTAAACACGTGGTACTTATCATCCTCAGTGGAACTGTCAAGAAAATCAGCAAGGAAATTTGTACAATTTCATAACCTCTAGAGGAAAGGAGCTTTAAATATTTGATTAATGTGCCTTTACTGAGGCATGGGGCTAATATTCAGGTTCCAAACTATAAACTGTGTTACAGACAAATAATATTCTCAAAGTAAGGTGTTCAGAGCTCATTGAAAATGTTCAAGAATTAGAGAATTATCTTTTATAATTTGTAAAAATTTTACATTTGAAGCTATTTCAAGAGAATCACTAAATATAAATGCAGGCAGCGTGTTATCATTGTAAAATAAATAGAACAAGCCCTCATAGCAGAAGTAAGTTGTTTGTTTTTGTTTTTTGTTTTTTGTTTGTTTGTTTGTTTGTTTGAGGAATTTGGGTTTTGACAGTATCATTTAACTCTGATGTCATATGACCAGGCAACCTGTTGGGGCTCATTTGGCAGAACCCCCGCCTACTGGATACATTGTGCTTTTCTTTTTCCAGTAGGTTCTATTTCCCAAAACTTGACAAGTCCAGTAGACACCCTCCCCCGCATCCCTCCCCGAGCCCGTGCTGACAGTGTTCACACACCTTGGTCCAGAGCCCATTGCCCTTCACAGACTGTGTGCTGTCCCCCTTTGGGTCTTCCTCTCCCCTTGTGTCATCCTCTCCCCTTGTGTCATCCTCTCCCCTTGTGTCATCCTCTCCCCCTTTGTGTCATCCTCTCCCCCTTTGCGTCATC
>NW_022196909.1:17973114-18027875 GCF_008632895.1 Mastomys coucha
CCTCTCCCCCTTTGTGTCATCCTCTCCCCCTTTGTGTCATCCTCTCCCCCTTTGTGTCATCCTCTCCCTGTTTCTTTTGTCTCAGATTCTCTCTCTGCTACATCCTCTATCCTTTGAGCAAATTAAAAGATTCTGATTGTAAAGATTCATTTGATGGGTCACGTTGGGGGAAGGGGGTCATTCACTAAAAACCAGAATTAAGACTTTATAACTAAGAAGAAATAAATTGAAGTTACTAGAAAAAAAATAAAAGCCCTCTGCCTTGCTGCACTGACAGAATCAGCACTGCAGGGATGGCTTTACTGGCCAGACCACTCTAAAGGTTCACTTTATTCACCACTAAGATTCTAGTGTCGCGCTTTACAGAAATAGAAAACAAATCAGGTATTAAAATTCATGTGGAAACACAAGAGACCTTGAAGAGCTGAAGGGCTCCTGGGCAAAAAGAAGCATGCCAGCAGTAGGCACTGCCTCATCTGAGGTTATACTGTAGAGCACAGTGACAGGGCTAGTCGGGTACTGAAGACAGACACACAGACCAGGAGACACGGAACACAGCTGCGGAACCCATGTGGCTGAGTTTTGACACTGGAGAAGACAACCTTTGTAACAAATGATGCTGGGAAAGTCCACACGTTAAAAGAATGACATTCACCCTGCACAAAAAAAACAACTCAAGATAGATCAAAGACCTTAATGGAAAATCTGAAACTCTTAACATTTCAAAGAAAAAGTGAGTGAAGTAATTTGGCCTATGGGCCTTCTGAACAGGAGCCTGCTTGCTCAAGAGATAGTGTCAACAGCTGATAAACAGAAGCTCATGGGTCAGGACGCTGCTGCCCACCAAAGGAAACAGTTGATTGAGTGGTGATATCACCTAACTTGTAATAGGAAAATCTTTAATTGCTACACACCTGATGGGTTTAATACCTAGAATAAAAAAAAATAGAAAATACAAAGAAAATTACAGAACACGAAATTAAAGAACACAGCATATGGTTGGACTTGTCTTGGTCAGGGTTCTGTTCTGTGAAGAGACACCATGATCATGGCAACTCTTCTAAAAGAAATCATCTAATTGGGACTGGCTCACAGGTTCAGAGGGTTAGTCCATTATTATGTCAGGGAGCATGGCAACACACAGGCAGACATGGTGCCAGAGAGGTAGCTGAGAGTTCTACATCTGGATCCTCAGTCAGCAGGAAGAGAGATACCTAACCTGGCTTAGGCTCTTGAAACCTCAAAGCCCACTTCCTCCATTAAGGCCACACCTCCTAATCCCTGTCAAGTACTGCCATCCCCTAATGACTAAGCATTCAAATAGATGAGCGTATGTGGCCATTCCTATTCAAACCTCCACAGAAATGAACAGAAAAAATGTTTGTCTTCACTACCCGCAATGGAAATGCAAGTTAAAATGACTTTGAGATCCCTTTTTACTGCAGTTAGAGTGATAGCTACAGAGAGACAACATACTGAAGGAATTCCGGCTCTCTTGTATCCAAAGTATTCGTTAATTCTGTGTGCTTGATAATAGCCATTCTGGCTGGTGTGGATGGAATTTGTGTGTCTTTAAGCTTATTTATTATCTTTTTTACATGTATGGTTATTTTTCTGTGCAACACGTGTATGCATGTTTGTGTGCTGTGAATATGTCTCGTACTTGTGTGTTGAGTGCAATTTTAAAAGTGCATGCTTGCTCAGGCTAGGTTTTGCCAGGGATGGACAGCATCCTAGTAGCTTGCCTGCCATCTGGTAATCAGCCCCCATGGCTAGCTAACGCCTTCCCAAGATCCTGGCTATGCCCCAAGAATGATTGTCGCTAGTATTCCCAAGAGCACTGCCCATTCCTCCTTGCCCAGTGCCCGGGAAGTGGCCTTCTCACCCAGCTCCCACTGCTGGTTTGCTAAGCCACCCACCACTCATCCCTCTTGAGAATGCCTGGAGATACCAGTCACATTCCACTGATTTGCACTGTCAATGTCCACTCCATGGCTACACACTCCCTCTTGCTCATCTGAATCGTTGCAAATGGAAAAGCACTAGACAATCTTAATATTTTAAAATCATCCAAATGATACAACCACAGGGCTTGGAATCTGTTGTCCTAAACTCAACAACTATTCTATATTAGAATTCATCTAATAGCCCCCAGGCCTACCTGGACAAGCCCATCCTGTCCTCTCTACCGCCTGGTCCTCTCTGTCCCCTTCTCTGTTTGTCCAGCCTGGAAATCCTGCCTTATCCTTGGCCCAGCGATTGGCTTCTGCCTTCTTTGTTGACGAAGTCAAGAACCAATTAGGGAACTAGATTTTAATTATCAGCTCCTCCCCCTACACCTGTGGAAGCCAGAAAAATTCCCTGGAAACAGAGTTACAGATGGTTATGAGTGACCATGTAGGTGTTAGGAATCTTACCCTGGTTCTCAGGAAGAGTAGCTAATGCTTGTAACCACTGAACCATCTCTCTAACTCCTTTAAAAAATTTTAAAGTATCCATTTAATATGATATGTGTTCACTTATATGTGGATGTTAGCAGTTAAGGCTTTGATAAGGAAGCTATGATCCATATAAGCACAGAAGTTAGGTATAGAGTAAGGGCTTAGGCGAGGTGGTAGATCACCCTAGGAGAGATAGAATAGAATAGATCATTATGGATGGATGGATGGATGAGGAAGTGGGGATTGATACAACAGGAGAATGAAATAGGGTAGGGAGGGGAATGATGCATCAGGGAGGGATGCAGGGATGGACAGCTAAAACTTAGCGTCATTCGAGGGGTCATATGGAAACTTAAAATACATCCATGAGTGAAGGTGATCTAAATGGAATCTCCAAATAACAGGGAGATAGAGCCCCCACTGGACATCTCTTGTCACCAACAGAAGCCTCCATTTCTGGGACTGGGTTACATCTAATTTAGTTGTCCTTAAAGAGGACCCATTGAAACCCCCAAACAACCCAAACTATTTCCATGGCTATTGCTCACTCTCCACAATCTGATGGTAAGCCCTTATTGCTGAACACAGCACCCACATATCTCACTGAACATGAAAAAGTCCATCTGGCACCTAACTAGACTCTTCACCTCAAATGACTAGTACTCATGATACATGCTACCAGAAGAAGAATGTAAACCTTAACCCAGCTACAAACCAGTCTACAATGGTGACATGCCTACATGATAAGCTGGTGCAATAGTGGTACAAATTAGCCAACCACTCTCTGGATTTAAGGACCACTCCATGAGATGGAACCCATCCGTGGCCAAGAACCTGACATTCGATAGACTAGGGACTAGGGGAAACAAGATGTTTCATTCTTCTTAAGGAACTCAGCAATAAAATGATTCCTAACAACACTCTACTATGCTCATAGATCAGTGTCTTGCTCAGCCAGCATCAGAGCAGCTTCTTCATGCAGCAGATGGGAACAGATACAGAGACCCACAGCTGGACAATGTGCAGAGTGTGAGAGAGTTTGGAACTCTCAGTCCTAAATGGCTTGTCTCCCTCAAATCTCTCCAGAGCCACAGAGCTCTGGGTAAAAAGAGTGTGAGAGCCAGAGGAGATGAAGGGCTCCAAAACAAAACAACAAAACCCTAAAACAAACCCACCAAGGCCCCCTAACTCAATCTGATCTACACACATAGGAAGCAACAGAGACCATGGCAGCACGCACAGGTCTGGGCCTGATGGGGACCCAGTACTGACAGGAGAAGTGGACACACCCTATTCCCAAACTAGAAACTATCTCCAATTGACAGCCACTTGCAAATGGACAGTTTGTTTTCTCCAGTGCAGTTGTACTGGGTATAAAAACCACTCTGAAGGCCAGACCAAAGGCTCAGCAGTAAATGAATTACACAAAACAAGCCCAATGGCACTGTTGGAGGTTCTGTCTCATAACGCTTTGTAGAGACTTTACTGTTTGTTTCTTCTTTTTAATTTTTTTAACCTTACAGGTCTTTGTGTATCTATTATGGTTTCCAGTTCTGTATTTCTATGGGTTTTCTGTCTGTGCAGACATGTGTCCACTGTGTCTATATGTGCTTGTGTGTTTTCTTTGACTGTTTTTCTTTTCTCTGCAAATGTTTGTGACACTGTGTCCATTTATGTTTCTTGTGTATTTTCTTTGGCAGCTGTTTTTCTTCTGTTTGTTTGTTACATTTTATTTTGGTTTGCTTGTTTTTTTCTTTATCTCATTTTATTTTATTATTACTTTACATGCCTGTTTGTGTTCTAATGAGAGAGATATAGAAAGGGGTGTAGATTTTGGGTGGGTGCAAGAGGGGAGAACCTGGGAGGAGTTGAGGGAAGGAAAACAGTAACCAGAATATGTTATATGAAAAAAAAATTGTCAATAAAAAATGAATGTAAAAAGCATTATAGTAGTTTTATTATTGTTGTGTATATTATATGCTTTTTAAAAATCAGGGTTTTGAAACTACTTTAAAGATACAGTTGTACAGATCTTTCAGGTGGCAAAGTTGGCATTAAGGATCTATTTATCAAGCATATTAAAGTTACTGAAGACCAAAAAGAATTAAAAGTATTACTTACATATTTATGTATTTGTTTATTGTGTGTGTGCGTTCATGCCACCCTGCATGCATGAAGCTCAGGGGACAACTTGGAGGAGTCAGTTTTCTCTTTCCACCATGTGGGTTCTGGGAATTGTTCTGGGAATCGAACTCATGTTGTCAGGCTTAGTGGCAAGCTCTTTTACTCTCTGAGCCATATCATTGGTCCCTTCCATGTCACTTCCCTGAGAGCTGGGGATATTAAACGCTTTTCCCATGTGTTATACTTATCGGCCATTTGAACCTCGAGAAGTACCTATTCAGATACTTTGACTATTTATTAAATGGATTACTTAGCCTTTTGCTGTTGAACAATTTGAGTTCTTTATATATTCTGAATATTAATCCTTCCTAGAAGTGTAGCTGGCAAATATTTTCTCTCATTCTGTATGTTGTCTCTTTATTCAGTTGTTTCTTTAACTGTTCAAAAGCTTTTAAGTTTAGTATAATTGTTGGTGCTTATCATTATTTCTTGAGTTATTAGAGGTCTATTTTAAAATTCCTTAATTTGTGTATTTTGCATCCGTGGAATAGAAGCTGACTTTAGTTAATAAGTTAATATAGCACATGTTTTAAGGGATGTCTTTTATTATAAATGTACTTTTTGGACAACAAATATACTTTATTTCTGGTTTGATTTTTAGCAGGAACATATTGATATATTACTAGTGTATTAATAGGATCAGACTGTTATGATAAAACACCAAAAACCTGCATCTCAGACATCAAGAGTTAATTTTCTGTGTGTGACAGGCCTTTCTTGGGGAGACACAACACACACACACATCACTTCATTCCAGGAAGGAACCGTGATGGAGCAAAGTGTGTCTTATTTATTTATATTTGTAATGATGCATATTTGTGTGTGTGTGTGTGTGTGTGTGTGTGTGTGTGTATGTTGTATACTTATCAATGTAGATGTATGCACCCATATGTGCAGATGCTCTTACACAAGTGTGCATGTATGGAGGCTCAAGGTTGAAGTTGATGTCTCTCCTTGATGGCAGGGTCTTTCACTGAGCCTAGAGCTCATGGATTCCTCTAGGATAGCTGGCCAATCAGCTTCAGGAATCCTCCTGTCTCCTTGACCCTGTTCACTTGAATCCTTATGTATAAGATTCTTATTTTAAAATGACCCAAACCATCTGCTTTGCTCTAGGAATCCTGACCTGTGAGCCTTCCTTTGTCTTTCTTTTGTTTAATTTCTTTCCTTTTCCTTTCTTGTTCTTTTTCTCTATCATTTTCCTTTGTTTTTTGTTTGTTTGTTTGTTTGTTTTGCTTTAGGCAAAACATTGCTATCCCTGGCTTGTCTGGTACTCAATGTGTAGTCCAGCCTGGCTGTAAGTTCATGGCCCTGTCCTGGCCTTAACCTTTTGACTATTGGCATGGGTGGTGTGTGCCACCATGTCCACCCTGGTCATTCACCTTAATGGCTGCTTGGGATGGGATAAAGGCATTGTTCTCCCTTATCTCACACTCAGTGTGGTTTGCTATAGTTTCTCCATTCACCACAATATATGTGGATTTCATCAGGGCCTATAATTGAACTCAGTTCTAACATTGTCCACTTGAAGGTGACATTGGATTTCAAAGACTGAGAAGAGTTCAGTCCCATTTGGTCACGTCTACTTCAGGTGCCCCTGGGAGCTCCAAAGCTTAGGGGTCATCTGGAGAAAGGGGACCGACCCTGGATCCATTGAACCCTGTGGTTCTGCAGCTCCCTCAGACTGGAGAGCTACTGCTCCCTAGTGGCTCAGCCCCAGTCAGGTTTAAACTACTGAAGTGAGTTTTCAAAGTACAAGAGGAATTTAGATTGACTTACGAGTTTAGAACACAGCAGATTTTGTTCGTCGTCAATAAAATAGTTCTAATCCCTTAACAAAAGCAAACTATAAGGGATCCGAGAAAAGGGAATCGCTAACATTTATACAGTTAAGTAGGTCCTTTAACACATAAAGAGGGCTCTGGGGGACCCTGGTATCTCGAGCTCCATGCATGTGAATGTGAGCTAAAGACACGGTGCACAGTGGCTCCTTACCAGAGACTCTCCTCCTCTGCTGTAGCGCCCACTATGCTGGCCTGGGCTGCGCAGAGAGCTCTCTGCTCTGGCCAGGTGGCCTCTTGTTATTCCTTTCTTCCTTTCATTTATAGTATATTATTCTTTATTTTGATTTTTTTTTTTTAAGAAAGAGAGGGGGAGAAAGACAGACAGACTGACAGATAGACTGACAACTTTCCATGTAGTCCAAGATGGCCTGGAACTCACTGTTCGTGCAGTGACTTTTTATCCTTCTACCTTAACCTCCTGCTGGGATTGTACATGTGCATTTTTTGCAAATGAGTCACCTTGACTGCTTTAAAATAACAGTTTTAAAGTCTGTGCAAGGATAGAATCTGCAAAGCAAATCAATCTGTAGGCACAAAAACAATTGCCTCATATTTCAGTATTTAATAGTTACCAGAAATAATATGTATGCAGGGGAAAAAAATCAATCCAAACAAAAGAATGAACTTCAAGATGTAAAAGAATATGTGCTGAATTCTTCTCCCTTCTTCAAAACCATGTAGGTAATATATGCTTTGAATACTAAAAATGATGAGCACGATTCTGCGATCCAGGCCCTCAAAGATGCCCATGAAGAAGAAATCCAGCAAATCCTTGCAGAAACAAGAGAAAAAATACTGCTATACAAAAGCAAGGTGACCGAAGAGTTAGACCTTAAGAGAAAGATTCAAGTTTTAGAAGCGTCTTTAGACAATCACGTGAAAATGAAGCAGGACGCTTTGACAGAGTTTGAAGCCTATAAGCGCAGAGTTGAGGACATGCAACTCTGTGCAGAGGCCCAGCATGTTCAGCGCATAGTAACCATGTCCCGGGAGGTCGAAGAGATCAGGAAGAAATTCGAAGAAAGGTTGAGGAGCTTTGGGCAGCTCCAGGTTCAGTTTGAAAACAACAAACAGTCAGCCCTGGAAGATTTGAGAACCGCTCACAGGCTCGAAGTCCAAGAGCTGTTGAAGTCACAGCAGGACCACAATTCCTCCATGAATCTGGGGCAGGAGAAAGCGGAGGAGCTGCACAGGATGGAGGTGGAGGCCTTGAACAACACCCTCAAAGAGCTGAGACTCGAGAAGAAACAGCTCATCGAGGAGTACGAGGGCAAGCTGAGCAAAGCCCAAGTGTTTTATGAGCGTGAGCTTGATAATTTGAAAAGGTCACAGCTCTTCACAGCTGAAAGCCTGCAGGCCAGCAGGGACAAGGAGGCCGATCTTCGCAAAGAGTTCCAGGGGCAAGAAGCCATTTTACGGAAGACCATAGGAAAATTGAGGACGGAGCTGCAGATGGTGCAGGATGAAGCCAGCAGCCTTCTCGACAAATGCCAAAAGCTGCAGATGGCTCTGGCCACAGCAGAGAACAATGTACAGGTGAGAGGGTGTGGTCCGTTTAGGGTTTGTTCGTTCTTTACATGTTCAAGGTGTGTGAGCATGCGTGTCTATGTGTTAATGTGGATGTGCACCCACATATGTATGTGAAAACTGAGGTTGGCATCGAGTATTGTCTAGGGTTGCTCTCTGTCTTCTGTGTTGAGGCTGGGTCTTTTGCTGGAGCCAGAGGAGTTCATTTGTCACTTCATCTGTCCAGGCTAGCCAGTGTCCTCCAGGGTTTCCCCGGCTTCTGCCTTCCTTGCTGTGGCCTTGCAGAGAGCTGCCTTGCCCCCTGCCCCGGCTTCAGGAGATTTTTTTTTTTTTTTTGGATAGTAGATGCTTAACGACTTTAAGAAGTTTATTCTGGATTTATTTGATTTGATTTTCATTTTATTTGATTTTGTGTATGGGTGTTTTACAAAACTGCATGTGTGTGGATGGTTGTAAGCTACCGTGTGGGTGCTCAGGAATTGAATCCGAGTTCTCCGCAAGAGCAGCAAATGCTCTTAACTGCTAAGCCATTGCTTAGCCTTCTCTGCTTTTCTTTTATGTATCAGTTTTTTATGTATTTATTTGTTGATCTGAAGATCAGCCTGGCTAGCTTTCGCATTGGCTGTTTATTGTTCATACCACTCAAAGTCCCTTTCCCAATTTTGTTCTTTACCTTTGTGAGGAGAAAAAGTGGAAGGGGTAATTTTTACTACCTTTACCTATTCAGTTAGAAATTCAGATATCCGGCACCCCAAAAGATACCGGATGTCATCTAAACAGCCTCCTGGTATCTCCACCGGTGGCTCAGGAGATTGGAAATGTTGAGCTTAGGGATTCATTGTGCTTTTCTTTTTTCTCCTTATTAAGGATGTCGCCCCTCATTATTTGATAATTTAGGCATTGAACAAAGAAATTATTGCTCTTAAAAGTGAAATTTTTAAGAGCTAGCCCATGTGTAGAAAGGATGTCAAAGGCCTCCACAAGTTACGTCACACTGGTACAGAAGGCTTCCTGGCCGAGGTTGTGTCTGCTGGGCACTACAGTGCGGTAGGCAGAGTAGAACTAGGCTTCCTTCATTGGGTCATACGATACCGCCTCATCTTATAGACTTGAAACTCCGTAGTCCTAGTTATGCAGAACTTTCTGGTGAGAGAAATGTGCTGCTTGTGATTTAAATAAAATTTTTCAGCTTAGCCTCACGCTGGCGATTTGATTATAGCTATATGATCCTCCTTAGGTTCTTCAAAAAGAGCTTGACGATGCCAAGGAAGGAGAAATGGCCTTGTTGAGCAAGCACAAGGAAGTGGAGAGCGAGCTGGCAGCTGCCCGGGAGCGATTGCAAGAGCAAGCTTCAGATCTCGTCCTCAAAGCTAGTATGTCTACCCATAGCTTGGTGCAGTGCTCCGCAAACAAACAAACAAACAAACAACAACAAAAAAAAAAAACCCAGAGGCTTCGCTGTTCACTGAAAACAGTATCTGAGTATTTTGACAGTTCTTCTAAATTTAGTATTTTCCGTTCCTCCTGGGATTTTGAAACTGTTTAGGCTGTGCCTTTTTTTAATTTTAGAAGGCTCTGACACGTTCTGAGTGGATTATAACACTGGAATGATGGATGGGGTGACTGTCCACAGTTGTGGAGCACAGCTCCTCCTTGCTAGTTCCTCCTGAGGGACCCCACCACGGTTAAGCTAGGCCTTTGACTTCACTGCAGACAGGATTCTCAGGAGGAGCCAGTTTGAAGCAGTATCGTTTGTCCAAAGGGATTTTTTTGTTTTTAATATAGATTCAAACCCTGGGTCAACAGATAAGGGGTGATCACTGAGTAAGACACACACGTGGCCCCAGGCTTCTCAAGGGAGACCTGCATTTTCCTGTCTCGTGCTTGCAGTATTTGTGGGTTTCCGGTTGTCATCTTCACAGCTACCGTGGAATCGGAGGCTGGAAGGAAGTTCCTGGGGTGTTCCAGGCCAGGCCTTTATCCAGGGTAACATCCCCGAAACACGGGAAGCATTTACTGTCAACTAAAGTCAGTAGCCTAGTTTGGGAGACTCAAAGTTAAGTGTGCTCAGGCCTCAAGCATAGTACGTTGCTGCTTCTACATTTTTATGTGTGAATATCCTTATGTAAAAGGAGGGTCGCCTTTAAGTAAAACCGTTTTCATAGCACATACCAATCGCACTGGGATGCTTGCCCTTCAGTTGCTGAGAGACCTCTCCCAAGCTTGGGACCAGGTGGCTCCTCTCCTTCCCTTCCCTTCCCGTGTCCCCATGTTGTCCCCTGTCTTTCTATCCTGCCTCAGGATGCCTCATACTTTTTGGCCTTGGGGGTATATTTTTCCCCAATGAATGAAAATGAGCCATTTATGCTCATTCTCTATCCTCCCTCCCTCTATCTGCCCGTCCGTCTGTCTGACTGGCTGACTGTGAAAGAATTTGTATGTAGGGAACAAAGGTGAGTTCACACAGGACAGCTGAGTCACCCATGTGATGTGGCAGTGGTCTTCAGTTCACAGCCCTTGGTAGACAGATGCTGAGCCAGGTCAAGTCTGGAGCTGCTCTTTGTCTAAGCGGATGGTGCATCCTCTCCAGTGAAGATGTTTTCAGGAACACCTTTAACTTTGATTGCCTCAGCGTCCAATTGCCTTGCCTATAAACCAGTCATTTTAAAGGATCTCCGGCATACATCAGGATCTTTCAGGCAGTTTGTGATCCCAGAGATGCCAGGCCCACTCTCAGGCGTTTCCACTCATTGGGCTGCAGTAAGCTGTTCTGATGGGAGTTCCCAGGGAGTCTGGTACTGTTCGTCCAGGGTTCTTTGAAACCCTCTGCCTTAACTGATGCTTTCTATGCAAACCTGCTCCCACACTCAGGTCTCTCCCTTCACCTGTACCTTCTGTTTATCCTTTCACAGTTTCAAATATCTAAACAGTATGTTGTAATCCTATCCGGTCCAGCTACTCTTCCTGCTCCGCTCACCCAGTCTAACTGTCATTTAGTTCGTTTTCATAATCTTGCTCTCCTCTGCTTCTCGATGTAGTTTATCTAAAACAAATTCAGTGGAAACTCAGCTGCTACCTCTGTTCCTTGCACACAAATTTTCCGAGAGAGAGAGACAGAGAGACAGAAAGACAGAGGGAGAGAGAGAGACAGAGAGACAGAGACAGAGAGAGACAGAGACAGAGAGAGACAGAGACACAGAGAGAGACAGAGACAGAGAGAGAGAGAGAGACAGAGAGAGAGAAACGGGGGGAGAAAGAATAGAAGAGCATAAATGTCCCATTTTCATTTCATAGAGTTAAGTCAGTGCATCCTCTTTCTGTAGTTGCTCCCAGGGGACTTTTCCTTAAGCCACTTAAGAGTTAATTCTTCCTATGTTAACTTGTTCACCTTGCAGCTTCTCCATTTTAAAACATCGAGATGGTGCCAGGGACCATCAGTGGTGTAAAACTGGACTTTGTGTCCTAAAGGAGTATAGCTGGGTAGGACATTCCCATGTTGGTTATTTCCCTCTGTACAGCAAGGAGGCCAAAGAGACAGCTGGGACCACTCGGGCATGATGTACAGTTGTGTCCCTAGAGGCACGCTCTCAGAGTGACAGACTTAGAAACTAAGGAGATTTTCTTTGTGGGGGGCGGTTTCTAGGTCATATTGGAATGCTTCAGGCCACTCAGATGACCCAGGAAGTTACAATTAAAGATTTAGAATCAGAGAAATCCAGAGCCAACGAGAGAGTATGTCAGCTGGAAGAGGAAAGAGCTTTCCTGCAGAGCAGAACGCAGAGTCTGGATGAAGAACAGAAGCAGCAGGTGCTGGAGCTGGAAAAGGTACGGTGACGGGCGGACGGCGCAGGGAGGAGAGCAAGGAAGTTCAGGTCCCGAGTCCTGCTGCATGGCGGACATACGTTTCTTAGTCTAGTTTCTGAGGAAATGAGTTTAAAGGTAGACGATGCAGTTTTATGTATGCATTCCAAGTATTAGGTAATAGTCTATATTATTAAAAAAAACTAACAATTTCTATTTATTTCAAGCCAGAAATTGAATGGGATTTGCATTTTATTATAGATCACATTGAACACACTTTTTAAATAAATGAAATATGTTATTGCATATATTCCTAGGAATTTTTTTTCTTTTCTTTCTCTCCTTTCCCTTCCCATATTTCCTTCTCCTTCCCTACTTCCTATCTTTCTGGTTTGAGGGTTTGGTTTTATTTTTGGTTTGTTTTTAAGGCCTGCCACCCTGGGCCTTGCCTGTGCTGGGGAAATGCGCTGTCTCTGGTCTCTATCCCCCGGTTCATCTCACTTTGTATCGTCGTGAGACAGGGTTCTTCTGTAAGTCTCCACGAAGGCTGCCCCTGAACTTGTAATCCTCTGTGCTAGCCTCCCCAGTAGCTAAGACCACAGGACTTTAGCGCGATATCTGGATCCCAGGGAAGTTTTATAAAAGTCAAAAGATGACAAACAATCAAGTTGTGAAAATTCGTACAGCAGCATTGGGATGGCCACAGCCTGTTTACGGACAGTTTCATGGCAAGCCAGGGAATGTTTCTCCCACCAGACAAGCATGAGTTTGGGCTATCCTCTCCCTCTCCCTGTCAATGTTTAAATATATTTAGAAGTATCTGCTGCTGCATTGTGCTCATTCCTGCTCACTCCTTAACCTGATCCTGCTTCTCTTACCCCTGTGCCATCGAAGCTGGGTTTGCCTCAGTTGCCCAGTCTGTACTAATCAGGAGACTTGGCACATCATACATAGTACTGTTTGTACCTCCCCTACCCTCAGCAGTAAAGAGTTTCCTAGCAACAAGAATGATTATTGTTTGAGAGTCTCACACACGAATGTGTTATAATGTGCTTTGATCAAGTCTTTCTCCTCTCACCTCCTTCTGTATATTTACTACCTGCCCTCCAAAATTCATGAGCTCTATTTAAACCCACTAAGTAGTGATGCTCCCAGTATGTGTATGGGTGTTGGGCCGCCCACTGGAATTTGGGCAGCCTAGTAAGAACTAAATCCCAAGGACACTGCCTCTTTTCCCCTTAGCAGCCATTAGTTGGCAGCGGTGGGATTTTTTTGAGCTCCATTCATGCTGGGACTTTAGCTGGCTTGGTCTTGTGCAGGTCTCGCTCATCTGCCATGGTCCACTGTGAGTCCATGTTTGCAATGGTCCTGTAATGGCCACAAAACACTGTGTCAAAGCAGTCTTCCACCCTTGGCTCTTGCCATCTTTCTGACTCTTCTTCTGAGTCAATTCCTGTGCCTTGTGGCCAAGGAGTGTGGTACAGAGGTCCCGTTTAAGTTGAGCACTCCATAGCCTCTCATTCTCTACACTCTGACCAGATGTGAGTCTCTGCAGTAATCCCATCTACTGCATAAAGGGAGCTACACTGGAGCTGTCTTCAGACGCACCCGAAGAGGGCGTCAGATCTCATTCCGGGTGGTTGTGAGCCACCATGTGGTTGCTGGGATTTGAACTCAGGACCTTTGGAAGAGCAGTCCGTGCTCTTACCCACTAAGCCATCTCACCAGCCCACTGCTGAGAATTGAAAGCTGCAGAAACTTACACCTTTAAGTTTGGGTCATTGGAGGACAGTTTAAAACATTGGTAATTGAACAGAATGATAGTAGGTTTTCCCTAGGGCCTATGACCCACCTAGCCACAGGTTTTTAGCCCAGATGACACTCCCAGACATTCTCCCAGAACACTAACAATTCTGTCTTGTGAAATCGGTCTTAAATCCAATCAGATAGCAATTGATTACTGTCTTAATTAAAGCTTCATTACTGTGAGGAGACACCATGACCACAGCGACTCTTTTAATGGATAACATTTAATTAGGATTGGCTTATGTTTCAGAGATTTTGCCCATTTCCCTCATGGTAGGGAGCACGGCAGCATTCAGGCCTGCATGGTGCTGGAGATGGAGCTGAGAGTTCTGCAGGCAGCAGGGGAAAGACTGCTACACAAGACGTAGATTGAGTATGGGAGACCTCAGAGCCCCCCACCCCCACCCCACAGTGGCATCTTTCCTCCAACATAGCCACTCCTGCTCCAACAAGGCTACACCTCCTAATGAGCCACTCCCTATGGGCCAAGCATTCACACACATGTGTCTATGGGGTCCAAACCTATTCAAACACCACAGTTACTCCTAAAACGTTCCTGTTCTCATCACTATTGGTCTTAGTTGTGTTCCAGAACTTGATGGTAGGAAGACCTTGCTGCTGAAGGCATCCCAGGCTTGAGTCATAGGGCAATGAGAAATCAAGCTGGGACTCACCAGGAAGTTTCATCCCAGCTTTCATAGTGCCAGGAAGTGCTGTGTTTGCTACCAGGGGAAGCAGAGTAACCAATACAACACGGTGCCCAGCTGTGAACCCTGCGAGCTACAATAATGACTTTCCTGGCAGGATGAGCCCAGGGGTCTCTCTTATTCCACACACTCATCTATTCCAGTAACAACAAGCACCGTTTGTTCACTGAGAGTTAAAAAGCCATTTCCCCTGAGCCTTGTACGTTTAACTTTCCATGTAACACCTCTGTTATGCTTTTGATAAACATGTTGTTGCAATATGCATCAGAATTCCCTCTCCTTAAAACTGTGTTTATTGTATTCGTTACTTAACCTAGTCAGGGGAGGTGTTGCTGATGTCTTTTCTCCAATCTCCTTATCCATCACCAAGTCCTGTTGGTCCCCTCCCCTCATATTGCTTCTCTACCATCCTCTTCTTTTCATGCCCACCCACAGATCATGAGCTGAAGTAGGCGTCATTGCTATTCTGGATGGTAATGACAACTTCCTAGCTTTCCTCCTTAACCTATTACAAAGATGACTACATATAATGAATTATAAATAATATATTATGATTTCTCATGGACGTGTGTGTCTTGGTGACTTCGCATTCCCTTCAGAATAAGAATCCTAGTTCTTAGCATGAAGGCCCATTTTTCATTATTTGACTTGTGCCTGTTTTTGTGCATCACCACTGTTCATTCAGTACTCCCAGGATTATGTGGCCTGTGGTAACTGGTGTGCATTAGACTGCATTGGGCCTTCTGTCTCCCCGCATCTCTGTTCCCTGCTTAGCTGCTTTTTCACCTTTCGTAATGCTGAAAGGCAATGGAGATGGTTATAAATCCATGCTTTTCACATGAGACATCTTTGCATACCCTCTGGGCTTGTGAAAGTTAAGTGTGAGAACATGTCATTGCCAGCTTGGTATTTTCTTTTCCCTAATTGAATCAACTCCTTGTCTGTCTGTCTGTCTCTGTGTTTGTGAGAGACAGACAGACAGACAGACAGACAGAGGTTACACCCCTTTTCTATATTCTCTAGCAATATACAATAGACACCCTTTCATACAAGTCAATACACTGCATTGCCACTGTCTTTTTACTTCCTCTCATTGGTGGCTTGTGATTAGTGAAAAGGCACATAACTGACACCCTAGTTGTATTGAATAATATTATATGAGTAGTTAATGGGTAGGCCATGTCATGTACTGCAGACAAACCTTTATCCTTTAATGTTGCTATTGTACCAACCCACATTTGCTTCTAATACAGCAACATTTTGTCTTATTTCTTAATTTAAACTATTTTACGTTTGCCTCATCTACCTTGTCACTCTCTGAGAACAACAATTGTAAGGTTTCAAAGTCTAGGTCCCAAAGCAATGAGTTCATTCCAGTTTATATCCGTCTAAGGTAGTCAGACACTGACAGCATTGATGGCAAAGCAGGTGCCAGTTCTTAATCTTGATTTTCATTCCAGAAAGTAAACGAAACCAAGAGAACTCAGCAAGAATATTATGAAATGGAGCTTAAGACCCTGCAAAATCGATGGGAAGGAGAAGTGGCTCAGCTAAAGGAGGCTCACGGAAAGACTTTGGAAGAATTAGCTCGGAAGCACCACCTGGCGATTGAGGCTGTCCACAGCAGTGCAAGCAGAGATAAGGTCAAGCTACAGACGGTGAGTGCACACTTGATTCGCCACTACAGCTTAAACTGCCGCCGACAGGCTGGCGGTGGTCCATCATGACTTGTACTGTGGAAGAGCAATTACTGGAGTTCCATGGCTCCTGCCTTGCCTTCATGCTTTAAGTCATGATGCCAATAGTGATCCGCCTGGCTCATGTTAAGTCCTGATGGAGGTTGGTTCTATCTGGGGCTTCTTCATTATGAGATAACTATTCATCTCAGGAAGCCTTAACTCACCAACACACATATTTCTAGTAGATGGCTCCCTTCCCAGGGAATGTTATTTGTGTGTGTGTTTATTTTTTCTCTTCCTTAAATAATCTCCTTATTAATGGTACTATATGACAGCAATATTGCACGACAGAAGTGCAAATTGTCTGACACAACCTGGCACCTTTACACTTAGCCCTTTGCTTGTTGGCTGTGGTGGCATGGACCCCAAGCTGTGCCTCTGGCACCTACTCTGGCAGAAGAGGACACAATATGTCCTATAGTGCTCCTGTATGGAGCAAATATTGAGTACTCATGCATGTCCTAGCTGTGGCGATCAATAATGTCCCTGGTGTTTGTTGTCCTGTGTCTCATACTGCAGTTACATTTGATACATAGTTTTTTCTCTGTATCTTGATTGGTTGTTCCACCCCGTTTACTGATAAGGGGATGTGCTAAGTCCCCTGCAATCTGTAAGACTTGTTCAGACCTGGGTCTCAGGTCTGTAAAACCACAAGGCATTTAATTACCCTCCTGCAGACGTTTGCTAATAAGGGCTCTAATATTTTATATCGTTGCACTTCGCAGTTTACAAGTGATTTTTCTGTGATATATCCCTTGATACTCATGACTTAAGATTTAGTGTCTCAAACCTTACTAAGTGGAATAGATAGAATGTACATTTCAATTCCCTGCCATAATCCCCCTTCATTTTGCGGCATAAGCGCTGGGATATTTTAAGATGTAAAAAATTAGAATCTTTTCTTACAATGTTACTTCTATCTCAACTACTATGTGTTCACCCAGGTGGAGACAAAAATTAGTGACATATTCTCTTGAGACCGATTGCCATTTTCTCCATGCCGCCTCATGTGTCCCCTCCTTATGTAGACCTGTGCCTGCTTAATGAGGCGGCCGTGCTCTGCTCCGGGTTGCACACTAATCACACACTGCACACTGCTGCTTCCCTGGCTACTGTCTATTACTTTTATTTATCCGCTTAACTGGCTGTGTCCTGGTTTTAAATGTTATTTGAGCAAGAGTGTTTACCTTATTACTCCCAGCCATCTCTTAACCATTAAATTCTAATTTTTGAGCTACCTTTAAACGTGCCTTAGCCCACTTACAGTCCTTTTAAAAATAATTTCGATGTGTTTATTTTTTATTTCGTGGGTGAGTGTTTTTGCACCACATGTGTGCCAGTACCGCAGAAGCCAAAGGAGGACATTGGATCCCCTGAAACTAGAAGTACAGAAGGTTGTGAGCCACCATGTAGGGATTCCAATCTGGGTCCCTGTGAAGAACAGTCAGTGCTCTTAACTCCTGAGCTGTCTTTTTAGCCCTCCACTTATGGAGAACATGTTTGCCATCAAAAAGATGATCTGGCCTTTCCTGTATGTGAACACATTCAAAAGGTCTGTGTTGTGTTGGAGGGTCCCTTGGGGAAGAAGCATACACGCCCCCTTACCCCAGAGAGAGGCTAGAACAGACCAAAGGAATAATTACACCAGTGTGCAAGTTGGGGAGGCGATGAGTGTTTGTTGGAGCTCCTATTGGGAGCACAGATGAGGGGTTACTTACAAGGAGCAGTAATGACTCAAAAGCAGCTGCATCTACAAAAAGCCCACCCCAACAAGGGTGACAGCTCACGAGCACTGAAGCATGATACAGGCAGCCAGCTGCACACATCTGAGAAACTCAAGGCTCATTAGCTGGCCTGGCCAGAGCCCCTCCCCCAGCCATTGCCTCCTACTTTTATGAAGCGAGGACCAGCCTTATAGAACCCGGCAAGTTTTCCCTTCACCACACCTGTGACATTTTGCTTCCCTCCTGGGGCTGGCTCATGAGCTCCTGGAGAGAAAGCTCCTCTTTGGAAGGGATTTGCCACAGAGCCTTCTGGGCTGCCTTCTGGGTTGACTCCACAAGACAGTTCATACACCCAGAAGTGAGCTCAGCCTAGATTGAAGGAGGACCTCTTGCAATTGGGTAAAAGTCAGGATTCCTCAGGAACCTGTGAACCTAGTTCCCCCGCTACGAAAAGGAGGGGAACCCTTACCTCTGGCAGAGGGTGTGGCTACCCATGGCATCTATATCAAAGCTCATGCTGGCCTCCAGGCTCCCTGAGAATCACAAGCGCCTGTTGCACGGTCGGAAGCCCACACTAGCATCCTGCCCTTCTCTCCTCCTCCCCTACCCTAGAGTCCCCCAAACTGCTCCTTCTCCTATAACCCTGCTATTCCTGCTGTCTTGGTTCCCTCTCTGCTCTGTTTGTTTCTCTCACCATGCTTTCCATATTTCTCTGTGTCCTGCTAATCTCCGTCTCTCACAGAAAGCCCTGGCCATGTCCAGTCAACTGTCGATGTCTAGTCTGCTTCTTTCTCTCTCTGCCCTGGACTTGTCCATATGCCTCTGGCTGTTCTCTCTCTTGTATCTACAATAAAAAACAAAACTATTAACCATACCAAGGAGTGGCCATGCCATCAGTGGACTTTCTATAGTTTAATCAGTTCTCTACCTAGATAATTCCCTCTTCTCTCTGTCCATTTAGTTTAATTCTGATGAGTAAGTAACTTCTTACCTGGCCCAGTGGGTTATTAGAGTAGGTGCCGTACTACATCTTAATGCCTATAGGGCCGAGGTATTAAGTAGCATGCCTAGAGAATTGGCAAGTTCTTTAGCAGGCATCAGTTTAACTGATTTTACAATCTAATTTTCTTCATTTTACTCTCGTTTGTTCTCACCTACACTCCAGGTTTGAACAATGAATTCCAGAAATGATTGAGGAATTTTTGTACATAAATATAAAAGAATTGAGGATTCATGAGAATTAGAAGGTTAGCTTTATTGTGCCAAATTATCATTTGTATCATGCTTTCCTGGTTTTCTACAGTAGCTGAGCCAGTCAAACACTCTTATGACTAAAAGCATTACCTAATGGCTATATCAGAATGGTTTGATCCACTACATTGAGTATTAAATAGCATCGCTGTTAACTATGACCTTATTTACAGGGAGAGCTGATGTGAAAAGTAAAATATCAACAGGACTGTCTTTATTGGAATCTTCGGGAATATAGTACTACAGTCTTACTAATTTTTTGAAATTTTCTTCTCTTTCTAAGGAATTGGAGGAACAATATAAAAAGGAGAAACTGAGTCTGGAAGAAGATAAAAATCAGCTCCAACTAGAGCTGGAGAATCTAAAGCAAGCACTGGGAGACAAGCTGATGTCAGCCAATCAGGAGGCAAGAGCTCTTTAGGCCTTTCGCCTACATTACATATACACTTTGTAGTCACTTAATCTGGTGCCAGTGCATAGGTAGGTGAGAGAACTAGCCAAAGATCTTGACTCAGTGCTGGATTTTCCTAATGCTGTGTTTATATCCTATTAGGTAAACATTCACTATCAAAAACATTAGCCAGCAATGTTTTTTGTTTTTTGTTTGTGGAGGAATGCAAAGCAAGGAACCTCACTTTACCATGTGAGAGGGGGAACGGCCGATATGCAAAATGGCAGCTTAGTCTTCCATCCACTGTGCCTCATTTTTAAGAGAGAAACTTTGTAGGGTCTAGGCTTCTAAAACAAATTGTTGGATCGATAAGAAAATAGTATTTAGCCTTGGAAAGCAAAGGCTAAGGATAGGATATAAGAAAAATGCTAGAAGTTAAAAAAAAAAAGTAAGTAAATACACACACACACACACACACACACACACACACACACACACACACACACACACACACACACCATTAGCTCCACCTCCGTCCCTGTTGTGGCAATTGCTAAATGCTTCTTTAATACTTACCTTCTTTCTTTCCTGTTTAGCCCTCTATGGCTTCTTGAGTGAGCTCCCTCTCATTCTCTGAGTTCTTGTCCTTAGCCTTTGCATCTTGCCAGCCTCTCCTCCCTCACTGGCCTCATCTCTCTCCACAGCCTTCTCTTGCCACTCTGCTCTTACCCTGAATCTGCCCTCGGAAACCACCGCAAAGGGTACAAGGGCCCCTGAGTGGGTCTCGGCTATTTTTAAATGTTTATCCAGAGGAAGTACAGAATCCTACCTTAGAGAGCGATGGAGGCTAATGGCAGACACTGATGACAGCCCAGCCTGTCTTCTGTTGTCCTAGCTAATCCTCACTGAGTTCACCAAATGTACTCTCATCAAAAGCTACCCAAGTCACCATGGCCCGCCCTCACTAGAAGGCACTTAAGTGACCATCCTCTTCTTATGCAGATTTCTCATGTTTACTATCTCAATTCTAAATGGTTTATCTTGTTTTGTTTTGTTTTTTCCAACCTACATAACTGAACCTTCTGAGTAGAGTTGCAGTGAGTATGAGACTTTCTTCTCTCCTGGCTACATTTTCAATTATGTTTCAGTGTCCTGACTGTGCTTTGATTCCACATTATTATGACTCCCCAAGAAACCGCTTGGCTCATTGCTCCGTTTGCTTCTGCTTTCCCTACGACTGGGCAGCCTTTCTAACTGATCTGAGCCTACTGACTCAGATCTCCAAGGGATAGGATTCCTATTCTGCTTCCTGAACTTAAAATGAAGGGTAGCCACGTTTCCCAGTTAACTAACACTTGTATAAAACCCATTGGCAAATCATTAGTGAAAACAGATTATAACTAAATTATTATGCAAGCAACTGCAGTAATTAGGGAAAAAATGAAACACTGGAGATACTATGGATGTTCTAGTATAAATAAGTGTTTAAAATCCTAAGGATTTTAGCACCTATTCACCAGTAACTCTGAATAGGTATGCATCGCAGAGTTTAAGAACTCAGTCTCTCGCCCGTGGTAACTCATGCCTTGCATGTCTCCTGTGGCCTGAGCATTAGCCCATGCTTATAGGGGCCATAGCAGAACCTGTTTGGTCTTTCAGCGAAAGCTAAACCTTCTGTTGAAGAAAACCTTCTGTAAGGGTCTGGAAATCGATGAAGAAAGACCCCCAGACTCAGATAGTATGCAAAAACAAAAAAGCATTTATTCTGCAGAAACAACCAGCATGCAGGGTCAACCATTCTTTGGAATGGCAAACCCAGACAGAAGCACACAGGCCTTCTTAGAAGGAACTGGGGGAACTCTCTAGAAGGATTAGGTAACTGACATTTCACTGGTGGGTGCTAGGGGCTCACGGGTGGTTGCTGGTCTGCATTCCTGTGTCATGAACGTTCAACCATGTGATGAAATAGGGCTGCCCAGCGCAGATGGCCCATTCTGAGATATTTCCCCATTTTTGTGGTTATCGCCAGGCTGTTCTTTGGGAGGGGCTTTTATGATCTTATTCTGGATTTTATGGTCTGTTCCTGGAGCTAGGATCTTATGACTTAGTTTCTGGGACTTGTGGTCTATTCCTGAAGCTGGTGCCTTATGGCCTTTTTTGAAATCAGGTCTGGTCCTTAAATGGAGACAAATGAGGTTTGTGTTGTCCTTTCATTTGAATACATAAAGAGAAAGTGAGTGGTTGGTAAACTGCACAGATTCCTGCCTTCACTACCATGAGAGTGTTTACAAAGCAGTGAGGAGAACAGGCGCCACTATTTTGTTTTTATAAGCTAAAGAGGAACAAGAAAAGTGATTTTAACCTCGCTAAATTCAAGAGGTAGAAATGAGCAACATGGGATGAACATGGCCATGAAATTGGCTGTGATTAAAATTGAGGTTGTGCAGTGCTGCTGAGTGTGTAGAGAGATAACGCTGAAGCAGCCAAGGGCAATATGTAACCGTGTCATTTTCCCGGGAAAGGGACTTAGCAGGCTCTGTGGGAGCCTTGGACAGACATGCCCTGTGATGGCAGCTTCGGTCTTATGTTTATCACTGTAAGCAAATAATAAAGGATTATTGAGAAAATGTCAGCACTGTTTGTAGGAGAAATTCTAAAGTAGCTTTAATCTCCACAAGAACTCGTTTCCCCTAAAAGAAAGGAAGCCTTTTTCTAATTCACGTAGACGCTTCTGTCATCTGTCTCTCCATGCTCTGGGGCTGTTTGCACACCAGTGGGCATCGCATGTTTCTGCATGGAGGCATCATGTGGCCTTCTGTGTACATGTGGCCTGGTCATAGTACAAGGTCAAGGAAAGCAGAGGGACTGGGGTTCCTTTCGCAGATTAAATGCTTACATACTGAGATGTTAAAGATCTTATCCCTTAACTAGTAACTATATATGGCATATTTTCGTGATGGACTTATTCGTTTCTTTAGTAAACATTGCATGGTTGGTTAGGTACAAAGAGCTGTGAGGCACTGTGATTGCCGTCGCAGCTAGCATGGTCCCTGCTCTGATGAGGGGTTTTACAAAATGAGGTATTTAAATGTCCAGCTTGATGCATTCTGTAAAAGGAAGATACTCGACTGACAGAGGCTGGACAAGGTGATAAACTGAGGAAATATTATACAAAGACCCTAATGTATGGGACCTTTGTAGATACTATTGAAGTATCAGTATAGATGTGGTGCATTAGCAACTATAGGAATAGTATGGCTTCTGGTCTCCCAAGCATTGATTTGCATTCTTCTCTATCTGTAATACAAGCCAGGGTAGGAGATTCTAGTTACTAAGTCACTTCAGAAACAGAGAACTTGTCCATACCACATACTAAGTGGGTAAAAATCAAAATTTTAGTCCAAGTGGTATTATTTGGAGCTCAATTTAATCATTGTGACCACAGTACTTTACCTTTGCAACAAATACAAAGACCAATGAAGAAAGATTGCCGAGTTGGCTAGAGAGTTAGGCAGCTCTTACATAACAGAGGCCCTGTGAAATATTTTTGAATAGTTGTATAGTGTAAGGCTGATGCTAAGCACAAGCATAAGGATGGCGCTCATGTCCACACTAGTCTCTGTGCTTCAGGGTCGAGGTTGGTGCTCATGTCCACACTAGTCTCTGTGCTTCAGGGTCGAGGTTGGCGCCCATGTCCACAGTAGTCTCTGTGCTTCATGGTCAAGGTTGGCGCCCATGTCCACACTAGTCTCTGTGCTTCCACAGAGAAAGGGTCGAAGAACAGCACTCATGAGTAGATGGAGAGTCTAGAGAGGTGATGCTGACCTTCTGTATCGCTCAGGAGTCATAATAACAAGAATGTAGGGTGTTCTCTCTCTGTTATGAAGAGTAGAAGTTTAAATGCAAGCCTTCAAGACCAAGGACTTACACTAACCCAAGTGATTAAAATGTCCCTGGATAATGTGAGCTTCAAGCAGATTGGATTCAGAGCTGAAATTGGTGACACTGGAACTGGGTTTCCTTGTCCTCTTGGATTTGCCTTATTTGTGTTGACTTTATTCTTCAGTCATGCGTTCCTTTGGACCCTGTACAACTGACTAAAGAATGTCACTAGGAGACCCATTTCCTTCCAAAACATCTAAGATCTCTATGGACGATGTGTTTACCCCCAAGCCTGTCTTTGGAACAGTCCCAGTGGCTACAGAATGAGGCAGCTGTATTGGGCTATGCTCTGACCAAGCTGTTATCTGGACATGGGATGAATTCTTGCTCAGACCATTAGGGAAGGGGAGAGTAGATCTCCCACATGCCAAAAAGAGATTTTGACAGTGGCAAACAATAGTTGTTTTCAAATATAATCCATTTGTATTAATTAGACTCCTAGAAAACAATCAGCCATTCTTGTTGCTTAATTAATTTTTACATTTTATTATACTTAACTATGCATGAATTAAAACATTTTGCTTTTTAGAAAAAAAAAGGAAATATTGATTTCCTTTTTAATTAGATTCTTTATTTCCTTAATGCAACTTCCCTTTTATTCTTTATGTGATACTTAGAATATTGTTCTTTATATATTTTTAAATATGTTATATCCACATAATACTCATTCAGCTGAAAACTGGCTAGATTGGGCAAGAATATTTCCATATTATTAAATTTGGTTGTTATTTTTCTTTTAAAATTTTTTAAAAATATTTTATGCGTATGGGTGCTCTGCCTTCATCTATGTCTCTGCACCACACGTGTGCCTGATAGTGTGGAAGCCAGAAGAGCGTGTCCGATCCCCCTGGAACTAGAGCTACAGACAGCTGGGAGCTGCCTTGTGGGTGTTGGTAACTGGAAACTGGATCCTCAAGCATCAAGCGCTCATAAATGCTGAGCCATCTCTCCGGGCCTTCCTTTTAAAAAACAAGTTCAAATCAGTGTCTTACCATAGTGTCCGAGCTTCCCTGAACTCACTGTGTCACCTGGGCTGGCCTGGAACTTCCCAAGTGTAGGCTCTGTTATAGGCTCATACCTGGCTCTGTTCTTTCCATATGGATTATCCTTACGTCTTGTCTAGTTAATATCTTTCTCTGTCTTTCAATGTGATTATTTACAGTAACCCCACATGATGGGGATTGCTACTCCTGTTTTATATCGGCAGAGCCTGGACTTAAGCCTAGCCTTTCTCCTAGTTGTCACCAAGGTCTTCCTTACCTTTGTGGTGCACATCAGGCAAACCCACGCTTTGCCGCCATACCTTTTCCTCTTGAACCCAGACGAGCAGCCATGTGAAGGAAAATACAACACAAACTTAGTTCAGAAACAACGGTAACTCAGTCTCTGGGTATAACAACTAAAATCCTAATCTTGGAGGCCTTACTAAATCTAAATCCTCTGGTGGCAAATCCTGACAGATTCGCCATTGAAACTGGGAGACACCAGTAATAAAATACATCTTGTTCTCACACTATCCCCGTCCAAAGGACCCAATTCTCTCCTGCTTCCTCTCTTCCTCCTTCCAACCCTGAAGTCCTGCCTACTCACCTAGTGATTGATTCCTTTATTGACTAGAGGATGCTTCACAAAGAGTCACCTGAGTACGTGACTTATTCCTCTTTCCAGACAACCCCTCCTGGGAAATTGGAATTAACATCTAAATACAACAGCACCAGGGCCATCCACAACCAGTCATAACCATGAAAGAAAATAGTCCACCATGTGTCTAGATAGGTTATTAGGTTCAGAGAATCGAACTGATGAAGTTTTACCAAAATTTTGGATTCTTTTGCTATGAATATATGTTAGAGCAGCACAGAAGGGGGGAATCTTAAATCATTTTACGAAGTTTATGAGCATTTAGAGACACTAATAAGATCACACTCTACCATCCCCAGACTCATTTAGCATGTACACACAGAGATACCTACATTGAAAGGACAGGAAGGCTGCCAGAGGGTGCTGAAGGACAGTTTCCATAGCTTTTTGTGGAATCTATATTTGTAAGAAAATACTTGCAAGGAAAACATTCACGTATTTTAAAAGAAGGCTTGTTCATTTCTTTTCAAATGAGTGTTAACGTCATAGCATTTTCTTAGATTTTATAGATCTTTAAATTCATGAATTTTTAGCTCTTATAATTAGAGCATCTCTGTCAACCCAGTCAACAAATTGTCCATTCGTTCTAAGTTACAGCTGAAAGGTTCCCCACCCCACCCCCACCAAATAAAACCTGAGTCTAAAAGATATATGTAAGAGATTGCTAACACTGACCTAAATGTATTGCCTTCCTAAATAGCACAAGGACTCGATTCATGATATATAAATGGTTCGATGATTTTTTTTAAAGCTTTAAAACCATTTATGTTTTTATCTTTAATGTAGTCTTCATCTCGCTTCAGTTCCCTTTTGTAGGTATTTTATTATCTGATATAACTAGGAATTTTCTTTAAGCCATGAGCCTGAGGGAAGGTGTAACCATGTCCTTGCATTATGGTCCTGGAAAGTGGAAAGTGTAGACGTGGACGTCTACAAGAAATCACAGGTGGTAAAGAGTATCATGGCCAAGTGCTCCTTCCCGGGTGGTGAAGAAGGGATCCACTCAGTAAAGTCAAAAATACAGCAACTGCCTCAGGAGCGGTGGGGATGGCGCTGCTCTGCTGCTTCAGAAGCGGTGGGGATGGCGCTGCTCGGCTTCTGCGCAGCATATTAAACAGCATCCTGCTCATTCACAGATTGGCCGCCTCCAGGATCTGATAAGGAAGAGTGAACAGGGCCTTGGCTCTGCCGAAGGACTCATTGCTAGTCTTCAGGATTCCCAGGAGAGGCTTCAGTGCGAGCTGGACCTGACAAAAGGCAGGCTAAAGGAGACCAAGGATGCCCTATTAAATGTTGAGGTAATTGCATGATTCCGCTGTAATCTAAATGTCTAAATATAAAAAAATACAATTTGGCCACTTTACCTAAAGCCTCTCTGGGCATCATTGTATATAATTAGTGTGTTAGTTCCTAGGACTCCCACTAAAAAGGAATCCAGATGCCGTGATTTGAGCACAACTGAAATGGGTCATCTCTTGGCTAGGTGTCAAAGATGAAGGTGCTGACGAGGACATCCACTTTCTTATGTGGCTAAGAGGAAACTGTTTTCTTTTTTGCAGCTTTTTGTAGCCCCAGAGATTGTTTTTGCATTTAGTCACAGCATTTCCATTTCCGCCTGTCTCTATATTATCATCTCAAAGGTGTGGTAGTCATCATGGATGAAGGAGTCTGTCACGCCGATACAGCCTCATTTCAATTAAACTGCATAAACTCATAAACAGTTAAACTGTGTGAGCTCTGTTTCCAAAGAAGGTTGCATCCTGAGACAAGCTGAATCTAAGGGCTGAGATTTCAGGAATGTGTTGTACAGACACAGTTCAATCCTGGGTAATTAGTATGTGCAAGTCTTTTTCCTGATTGAAGTTGCAGCTTTCATATATAGCAACCAAGGACTCCTCTGTGACTTACAGGTCTCAGAGGGTTCCCCCTCCCCCCTTCCACTCTTAAGAAGTAGAGCAAAGTTTCAGAACCCGTAAAACTAGGCAGACAATAGACAGACGAGGGCTCTTCATGTCCACCCTCAGGGCTCTTCATGTCCGCCCTCAGGGCTCTTCATGTCTGCCCTCAGGGGTGATCTGGAGTGTGGGCTTTAGTCAGGCGGGACGGTCCTGTGAGGGTTCTGCATCCACCACTTACTGTGTCACTTGGACAGAGCTGCATTCTCTTCCTTGACACTTTAATAAGGCAGAGTACAGGATAATAATACTTTTCATATCACGGTTGTAATAATTAAAAGAGATGATCTGTGTACACTGTGGTGCTCAGCAAAGTGTAATCATTCAGTCGGTGTTGGTTTTGGTTTTTTGTAATTTTGGTTTTTAGCTTAGAATTAGTGACACTTCAGGTGTGTGTGTGTGTGTGTGTTTGCTGCACTTCCTATATTGTATATATATAATTCTATTCATGGTTTACCTAGGCAATAATTGAGTATATTTTGAATAGTAATAGCATTTTATTTTTTGAAATCTGTGACAAAATAGATGGCTTCTGTTTACCTTTCTCTAGTGGCTATGTGATACAACAATGCTAATATGACAATAAGTTTGCATATAATATATAATACACTATAATAAAATACAATTTAGTTGATGGATATGACACCACGCATTGTCTATAACCTCAGTGTCTATGCAGTGTCCACAGACGGCTGCATAGAATGACTAAATCATATTGATAGGTGTTGTTTTACATTAGCAAAAGTAAGGTGAGGGAGCAAGGTATTTTAAATTGGTGAATCTATCTTATTAAAAGTTGCACGTGGCATGCCTGCATGAGTACTCATGTGTGTGTGTGTGTGTGTGTGTGTGTGTGTGTGTGTGTGTGTGTACTCGCGTGCGTGCATGCATGCGTGTGTTATGTCTATATGGAACCTCAGCTTGGTATATACCCTATTCCTAACTTTACTATATTTCACCCTGTAATACATCGGATACATCTGTCCTCTGAGGCCATCTGCATTCACGTGCACATGCCAACACATAGATACGCACATATACACATAATTAAAAATAAGTCTTAATGCAGAACTTCCTTAGATAAGAAATGCTTTAAGTATAATTAAAGTAATGCTTACTGCTACCTGCTGTGGAGAGATCCTAGAGGATAGTACTGGGCAAGAACAGGAGCCTAAGTTCAGCTTAGTAGTTAGTTAGCCAAGTCAACAGTGTCCTGTGGGACTTTCAGTACTGAATATAACATTTAAAACTGCTTTACCCTGTGCGGTCCCAAAATGCCCATCATAGGGACCAAAGGCTAGCCCAGTGCCTGTTCCTGTTTTCCCAGGTGCTCTTGGCAGCCACAGCACTGAGAGTGGTCCATTAGTGGCGCTTTTGTCCAGATAGTCACCTCCAGCCACAGGAACCAGAGAATTACTTGAGATATGTCAATCTGCAAGGCTTTCTCAAGGGCCATGTTTTGACACTAGCCGCATGGGCATGTGGTTTCAAGTTACATAAGGAAAAATATCTAGTCAACTTTAATTCCTCATAATCCCTTTAATCATGTTGATGGTACACAGATGTAATGATCAGGCTTTGGACAAGTAGCCTGATTTTAAACAAGAATATGAATTCATTGGAAGAACGTGGCAGTATGATGTATGTTTATGGTTTTAAAAAGCTTTAATAACCTAACTTTAAACTGTTCAGATGGTATAAGCTTTGATTTACAAAAATTATGGAAAGAACTTGTCAAATACAGAACATGCCCCTTGTATTTTGTTGAAACATCGTAACTAATTCTCCTGGCTAGTGTAGCGTCAGCTACCATGCTGTTGTTCTGTTTGTATTCATGGAGACCGGTCTTCATTTGTCCTTCTGTTACTCAGGCTGAGCTACAACAAGAACGGCATGAGCATGAGCGAACACTAGCCTCCATGAAGGAAGAAGAGAAGCTGAAGGTGGACAGAATGGCCCATGACCTGGAGATGAAGTGGACTGAAAACCTTAGGTACGCTGGGCTCTGCAGCGTGGTCTCACGTGGGATGTAGTCCTGTGGTAGGCTCCTTAAAAGATGGGCTAGCGGTGTTGTAACTTAATTTTTCTCATGATTAAATGCAGAGAGGATTTAGAGGTCTTTTTTCCCTTGCTTGAATTCAGATTCACTTTTTAAATTTAATTTTCTTGACTACAAAAAAATAAAAAAAGCAGAGAAGTAACGTGAAATTAGAAGACTCATTTGTTCTCGTGCCTAGTCTGCCAAAGGTAAAGTAATAAGTGCTCTTGGTGAAGTGATCCGTTTCCTCTAAGTTAGCCCAATGGCACTCAGACTCACAGGCCTGAGGATTAAAGGGGCTTTTAGAAAGCCTGCGAACCCCTAGAGAACACTTCCTGAGAGAAACGACTCTCTTTACAAAGCAGATGCCTACGATTTATTATAGACACGAGTGCTCCAAGCTTCGCCAGGAGTTGAGGCTTCAACACGAAGAAGATAAAAAGTCTGCCATGTCCCAACTGTTGCAGCTGAAAGAGAGAGAGAAAAATGCTGCCAGGGATTCCTGGCAGAAGAAGGTGGAAGACCTCTTAAACCAGGTAGACGAGTCTGCGCCTGCTTCCCTCCTTGGCACTCTCTAGCTGGAGAAACACAACCCGCTGCATGTTAACGGACTGTATTTTATTTTCCCCAAACCAGACTTAAAACATTGTCAATGTTTTAAGACTAGAAACATAGTCACATGAAACAGTAAATCAGTTGTGTATGCGATCCCAAATTCTGAGAAGAATTTGTAACTTTTTAGTTTGATATTTGAGCAGAACACATGGGCTTTAAATGGGAAAGTTAGCTAGTTCTCAGAAAATGTAAAATCATTTTGTTTCTAGCCCGTAGATGTCATCTAGGCAGCAGAAGATATTCAGTAGCAGTGTCCTGATTTTCTAAAACTGTTTACCCAAGTGAACCATTTGTATTGGTTTCTCTTATGGGTTTAGGCCTTAAGTACTGAGACAGTATAGCATTGAAAGTATGTCTAGAGCTTTATGATTTCCAGAACATTTATAACTATCATTGAAATAATTTACACATTTTACTTATTTACACAAATGAAGGCTTTATGGACTTTTTTAACTCTCCTGGTTAAGCCAGTAATTAACTAGTCCCAATCGTATGCATTACCAAGCAAGGTGATCCTGGTAAACTAGTAATTAAATAGACTGACTGTGTGCATCACCACACAAGGGGAGGTCCCAGCAAGCCAGTAATTAAGTAGACTGTATGCCTCACTAAGCAAGGACAGAACTAAGGCATGAAGCAACTCCTAAGTTAGTGCTGAAAAGTATATAGCTATCTTAGTCTTTTCTTTCGGTCTACGACTGTGAAGAATTTCAAAATAGAATTCAAAGTAGGCTTTTTTAAGCTAATTTTTATGTAGGTAGAAACATGTATTGCCATTTCAGAAATGGTTGAGGCCTGCCTGTTTGTCTCTGGTTTCCATAATTTATAATGGAGCTCTGAAAAAGAACAATGTGTGTGTGTGTGTGTGTGTGTGTGTGTGTGTCCAATCATTTGAAGCCTTTAGAATAAGAACAAATAAACAACCTTTGCTCGAGGTTGGCATCACATTGGCACAGCTTACTAGTGGCCCCCTGTAGACTGCCTTTAGTTTCTTATTTAGGGACCCAAAGTGGTAGATTTCCCTGGGCAGGTTCCCCCTTATCTTCTGTCCCATTCTGCACCTAGCAAAGAATAATCAGTTCAATTATGCATTAATATGGAAACCATCCCTAAAATCTCTCTGACATTTTTCAGTCAGGAAGTGTTGAACACAGATGTTTTAGGGACTATTTGCATTATAAAGAAATCTCACCGCATTCCCCATTATTTTTCATTCAATTTTTTAAATTCTTTTGTTGTTATTTGTGTGTGCAACTCCCATGTGCATTGTGCATGTGTGGAGGTCAGAGGGCAGCTTGCAGGACTCAGCTCTCTCCTTCCACCATGTCAACTCCTGGGATTGAACCCATGTCATCAGACTTGGTGGAAGACACCAATTACTGGTCCTGTTCTTGGTGTTATTATAATCTCTCTTGCATTAACTTGTCAGAGGTCACCCTTGTTCTGTTTTCCTCTTCCCTCCTTCCTTTCTTTTCTTCCTTTCTTTTCTTCCTTGTGTCTCTTAAGTGCTTATTACTAAGAGGTTTTTTTTTAATATTTCATTCACCCCACATAATATCCCATAAACAAATTTTAACTTATTTTTAGTTCTTGTTGTTGATGATGGTGGTGGTGGTGATGATGATGGTGGTAGTGGTGGTGGTGGTGATGGTGTAGGGTCTCACTATGTTGCCCAGGTTGATCTTGAAATCTGGGCTCAAGTTCTCTTTCTTTCTCAGACTCCCAAGTATCCAGACCTATGGTTGTGTGTCAGCAGGCCAGGCTTAAAGTGTTGGCTAGCACAGGCTGTACTTTTTAGAATAGTGTATATATCACAATTTACAAACAAAACAACTAGGTTCTGATTCAGCTGTAATATCTAGAAGGTTATAAAGAAAACACTTGACTACATTTTCTGTTTTTAATGCTAAAATGCTATCATGTATTCAATTATTTCCATCTTAAGATGGGTTTTATTGTAGTTCATTTATTTATCTCCACTCAGAACATTAGCTGAGAAATTAGTGAACCCAATCCAACATAATTATAAGGTGAATGGTTTATTTTGACTCACAGTTTGACAGATTCCAGCCTATACTTGGGTAGACCCATTACTTGTAAGGCCTCTCTGGTGTGGCACTAGGATGTCAATGGCTGGAAGCACTGAGTCATAGAGAAGTCAGAGAGAAGACCTCAGGGACAGGAAGCAGAAAGGAAGTGGAGAGGAGTTGGGTCCCATGGTCTCTTCTTCAAGGGCTTGTCCCCAGTGATAGAAAGATGTGTACAAGGCCACATCTCTCAAAAGCTCTCCCACCTCCCAGCAATACCACCCTAAGAGCCAAGTCTTTATCGCATGGGTTTTCAGGAGACATTTACCATCTGAACCATCACACTAGGTAAGTTTTACGCATCCCGTATGCTAGGATGGTAAAAGAATAAAACAGGAGTTCCATTTCCAGATGTGAGAAACAGGAAAGGAAGAGGTTATTCTAAACTGTGAGGCAGATACAGTGAGATCTAAAGGCTTGCAAAGCACCTCTTCATTCCTCTGCCCGCTAAGTGCCGCTGTAGTCGAGGTCCCAGCTTCCAGAGACAATGAGACGACACTGGGTTACCAGTCCAGCCTCTAAAGCTTTAGAACTCCATCACCCCCACCCCCATCCCAGCTTAAAGTGGAGTTCTGGCTGACTGACAGTGAGGCACAGGGTCTGGACTTTAGAAACCAAGAAGACAGATGATTCACTTTCAGGGACATTCTTCCTCCTCCTCCTCTTCTTCTTCCTTCTCCTCCTTCTCCTCCTCTTCCTTCCCTTCCTCTTCTTTTGTTGTTTTTTTGTTTTTAATTTTCTTTGAGACATGGTCTCACTGTATAGCTCTGGCTGTCCCAGAACTCTCTATGTAGACTAGGCTGCCTCTGAACTCACAGAGACAGATATGCTTAACTGTGCTGGAATTAAAGGCATGCCACCATGCCCAGAGCCTTCCCTTTTCCCAGAGAGTAGTGCCTAGCTATTGCTGTAAGAACTCCTTAGCCCTGTTTGCTGGCCATGCTAATGTAGTAAGTGGCCCTCGGGTATATTTCAGTACTGTTTTTAAAACCTGCTTTCTTTAAAAAACAAAACAAAACAAAACCTAAATGTAAGGATGGACTTTCTTTAAAAACCTGCTTTCTTATTTATGTTTACATTATGGATAGGCTTGGGATTTTCAAATATCTTTATATTCTAATTAGTTTTTGTTTAACAATTGGATCTTTTTTTTTTTTTTTTTTTTTTTTTTTTTTTTTTTTTTGGTTTTTCAAGACAAGGTATAGCCCTATATAGCCCTGACCATCCTGGAATTCATTCTGTAGACCAGGCTGGCCTCGAACTCAGAAATTTGCCTGCCTCAGCCTCCCAAGTGCTGGGATTAAAGGCGTGTGCCACCACTGCCCTGCGAGAACAATTGGATCTTTTAAGTTGTTAAAGTTGTTTGTCTCTTATTTGAAACATTTCTTCTTTTTAGATTTTTTAAATATGTGTGAATGTTTAGCTCAAGTGTTTATCTGTACAGCACATACCTGCCTGGTGTTAGTAGACATCATAAGAGAGTATCAGATGGAAATTAAAATTCCTTAAAATGGAATTATGGGTAGACATGAACAGCCATGTGGGTGCTGGGAATCAAACCCAGGTCCTCAATAAGAAACCCAAGCATTCTTAACCATTGAGCCACCTGTACAACCTCTGTTTTTCTCTTCTTTCATTTTACTATAACAGCCAACGCAGACCTTCAAAACTACTTGGAAATCACTTGGCTCAATATTCAATTCCTTTTCTTAAGTTCTATTTTCTGTAAGACTCAAGTACAGAAGCAACTGTCAGCAGAGGTCATCGCTTCTTTGTGGAAGGGATGGCTGTCACTCCAGTTTTCAGCACTGTGACCTTCTTTTCCACCTTAGACCTTCTCTGGGTGGCCTCACTGTCCATGTTTCTACCAACCCCTTACTTCCCCAGCATTCCCTTAGTGTTCTCTAACATGCCTGACCACTCTCTGCACCTGTCCACTTTTCTTTCTGAAAAGGTCCATTCATAGTAATACAAGATTTTCCCATGTGCAGCTCAAACTCCAGCCTTGTCAGAATCCAGCACTATGGATTCGAGCAGCACCCTCACTCCTTGGTACCAGTATGCTTGTCTAAGCTCTGCTGGTGGCATGCCGTGGATGCTCGCTTTTGAACATAAACATTTCTCACGGCTCTGTGCTCTCACATAGTGGAAGGCACGGGGAAGCTCTCTGGGGGTATTTTTGTAAGGACAGTGCCCAGTAATGAAAGTGCTGTCCCCACAACCTAACCCCTGCTCGAGGTCTCACTTTCTAATACCATCCCATTGAATGGTGTTATGTCAACAGAGGAGTTGGTGAGCTGGGGCGTGAACATCCAGTCCATAGTTCTTGAGGACATGTACAGTCCGTAATCCAGTACATGTCTTGCAATGTACATATCTCTGTATGTAAGTGACCTCCAACATCAAAACCACAGGTGTGGAGTCTTCTGCCATTCAGCTCTAGTAAACCGTGTCCTAGAATATCTTAGTCATCCATCTTTTAAAAGTATGTTATTCATTTTATGTGTATGAATATTTTTGTTCTGCATGTATGTATGTATGTATGTATGTATGTATGTATGTATACCATGTGTGTGTTTGTGCCATCAGTCCCAAAGAGGGTGATCATCAGATCCTCTGAAATGTGAGTCTGGGGACCTGAACCTGGGTCCTCTGCAAAAGCAGCAAGTGATTTTAACTTCTGAGGCAGCTCTCTAGCCCCCTACTCAACGTTGTGACATTGGAAAACAACATTATAGTCTCTAGAGTTCATGCTAGAAAAGAGAATTTAAAAGATACAAAATCACTTCATTTTTTTTTCTCTATAGTCCCCTGATTTCCAACAATTATCTCAAGACAGTGGTAATACAAAAAGGTCTAGGCAATTCTGTGGTTCTCATCTGCTCTTTGGAGAAAGCTGAGCCCTACAGCCATCTGTGGGCGACACCGGAGTAGTTAGGTTGCAGTAGCCCTTCCGTGCCCTTCGGTAACTGTCATACTTTACCCTGGACTCAGGTCACATGTTCTAACCTTAAGTATCCTGCACAGGTAAGTCGACTGGCCCACAGATCCATCAGAAAATTTTAGGGTTATCTAATCCTCTTAATATCCTAATTACCTAATACATGCAGATCATTTACACTGTGTCAGAACTGTTTTTGGGGTTTTGCTGTGTGCATGCTATGATTACCGTTCTGTGTTTCACGCCCTGTTTTACTCCTCCTCTCTCCGACTCAGTCAGTTTCTGAATGTCCCCTTCTGTGATCTTTCCTCGTAGCGGCACTCTCTGGGTGAAGCTTTGCATAAGTCTATCAACAATGTAAGTGAGCGGCACTTACAGTCTGTGCACAAGGCATGTCGCCCTTTTGGTTTTGCATAACAACACCGCTTTGAAGCTTTATCTTAGACGAAAATAGACTTTGGTATACAATGTAAGATTTTTTTTTTTTTTTGCATATGGGTACTAATGATAACTAACCTTCAACTGTTCATTTGTGTATGTGCCTACATCTACCATATTGTCCTATTGCATTTCATGATGAAGCTAAGCTAGATTTTCATCTTATACAGAAAATTCATTATTTTAATGTTAACCCCGAAAGGCACCGTAATGTCCCTGAAAAATATTAAATAGTTGATTATCAGAAAATATGAATAAATACAAGATATGTTTTCTTTAGTTAAAAATTATTTTTAAAGAAAGCATTAATAGACTTTACTTAAAAGGAATAAGTATTTGGGAAAGTTCATAAAATTTAAATTTTGTATTTTAATGTCATAAATTTTAACACATGAGGTAAATCCCTTTCCTAATAATTGGCAAAAGAATTATGTTTGACGTTTATGTAGACACAGAAAAGTACAAGGTCAGAGATTAAGCTTCAAAATAATCATTCATGTGTCTCTCTTTATCTTTGAAGAAAACTAATGAGATTTATCTGCAATCAAATCCCATTAATACCTTGTCCTTCTTTATAAAATTACAATGCTGAATGTCTCTGAATATGTTCCTTGGCTCCTTGATACCTCAGGGCAGAGGTCAGTACATTGCTTCTGAAAAGGCCTGTGGTGATGTGTGCCTTTTCTCAGGTAGTGGAGGATGAAAACACTGCCGTTGCTGCTGTCCTGTGAAAAGCTCACTCACTGGAATGTCAGGCAGCGAGCCAGCTATGTTCCCGTGTACCTACTTATAAGCAGAATGTAGTCGGACCACGCTTTCCCAGACAGATCAAAGTTTGAGTCTAAATATGTCCTGTGAAACTTTAATATTTTCTTTTTCTACCACCTGAGAAAAGTCAACTTTCCCATCAAATAAGCTGTTAAAAAAAATCAATATGATTAGCTTAATTTTCTTAATACATTTTAAAATAAATAACCAGGTATTTATCTCAATTTTGATGAACAAGAAAGGCAACATTTAAACATTCTTGTTAACACTAAAATCATATAGCTTAGAGTAATAATTTTGACTTGACCATTTCCGTTTTCAGCTTAATATCCAAATTTTTTGATGTACTTGTTGATTAGGATAAGAACCCAAATAGAATGTGATTGTTGTCAAAATGGATTACATTGTATCTCAGAACATTTTGATGACATACCTATTCCCTTTAGTGGTTGAAAATATACTAATTAAATAAAAACTAGATCATCGACTTAATATACGTAAAAGTACATTATTTTAAATGTCCATTTGTACCTGGATGGGAATATCTTTATATATTCTCTAATGGGGAAAAATAGCATTAAACATTATTAAACAATCCTCATTTAATTACACCCCGGATGTGATGTCATAGTTGTCATTGTTCACCTTTCACCCTCATCCTGCATAAACAACCTGAATTGTTAGCGTGCTGCAGCGGTCAGGCAGGTTTTCCTCACCCACCATACATTGCCCCGGCTTCCCAAGTGAAAGTTCGAGGTTAGCAAGAGGTGGCTTTTCATAGGCCATCCTTAAAACCATCACGTGATTCCTAATGCATCTCTTCTCTACAGATGCTTTCTAGATTGTTAAAACTGAGAAGATAACTGGGAACATAATTTATACCATCTCTAAGAAAATTAAGAAGTGTCCCCGTGGCTCTTAATTGCTAGTTTTAGTTTAGAACCTTCCAAGAAAACCCTTTCCTGGAATTGCCAAACAGAAGTTTTTTTCAGAGTGGCCACAATTTCATGATCTGAAATATATTTTTCTTTTTAAAAATATGTCTTTAACTGAAATATGATTTTATCACTTTCCTTCTCTGTGGAGTCTTTAATAATAACAAATTAATAGTCTTTAAAAAGCATTAAAATGTCTCAACACCAATAATCTATAATTGTTCATGAAAATGTATGTAAGACATTGACATCCTAATAAATTATTCTTACTGTTCTCTACTAAGCTTAAGTTAGTAATTTTTAGTGTTGTTTTCAATGCCTAAAAGTACCAAACTTTATCTTTTTTCCAATTAATGTGGTTTGACCATATAATTATGTACAAGTGGTAAAAGAGGGGCCCATCTTTAAATCTCAGCAGAAACTGAAATGTGCTAACTGACACTGAAGAAATGGAGAGCGGCCAGAACCAGTGACTGCTGCGCAAAGTGCCACTGCAAGCACTAGGGAGGGCTCGTGTGGCTGTAATCAGAACGCTTGGGAGGAGAGGTGGAAAGGTACATCAGGGGTTCTGGGACAATTTTGAAAATAAAAAAAAGAACAGAGAAAATTCTGTACGTGGTGGCCTACACCTGTAAGTCTGAGACCAGCCTAGGTAATACAGTGAGACCCTGACTCAAAAATACAGGCAAGAAAAAAACATGTCACGTATCTGAACACTGTATATACCTTATAAATACCATTTTGGAGGGGAGAGAAAACGTAAAAGCATAAACTCACTGTTCTCTCTAAAGAGGGAACACACTTAACATCATTTAATAAAGCCCAGGGTGCACTCATCTTGAGGAGGCCACCCAGAGCTGGCTCTGTAAATTCTGCTTTGTCAATACCTGTACCTTTATGACCTCATATCCACAATGGTATTTTCTTCTCCCTCTTACACACTTGGAATATGTGTCCCCATCAGTGGCTTCAAGCATTAAATACTGATTTTTTTTTAAAAAAAAAAAAACATGGCGAGAGTCCACCTACAAACTTTGGTATATAGGACATAAATCACTATTATATCAGATAGGTTATCTATATGTGGTGAAAGCTGTCAGTTTATTCTTGGTATACTTTCTTATAAATCAGGCAAAGCGAAATACGTTACTCTGTCGAGACACACTGAACTACATCTCCAGCCTGAGTCTCTCTGTCGAATGCCCTCCAGAGTGGATGCCGTGTACAGTGCACACCTTACTTTGGTAATTAGAGACAAGCCTATTGATCAGGCTGGATCCAGTTTTAATGCGCAGAAACAGAAACTCAGAGAGTCAGGAGGTTAACATCCAGCTAGATTCAGGGTCATTTTCTATCTCTTGAGGACAGATTGTATATTTTGTGTGTTCTTTAATGCCAGTAATAAGGCTGAAGAAGGAGGGGATTAAAAACCCAACATCACATTAGAAACAAAGTTGGTAGGTTAATGTTGTGCCTGGTATCCTGTCACAGCAGCAACCTTCGATTTAAATTGTTCGCTTTTAGAGTTAGTAATACAATCTAAATACACTGGAATACTAAATGACTAGATTGGTTGTGGTGTTTATGCTGAGCAACTTCCACATGTTCATGGTAAAGGCCCAGGCACGTGTGAAGGGCTCCACAGAGAGACAAAGCTTCCTCCTCTAAAATAAATCACGTATCCGAATGTGTTTTCTCTTTGACATTTCTACAGAATTCTGTCTTTAACACCATATTTTCTAAAAGAGACTCAAACTTTCCTTTCCAAAGCTATGGCTAAGTGGTAGAGACCAGAGAATGGGGATTGCTGTCAGCACAGTTAGATTTTTTTAAATTGTTTGCAAAATATGGAACACGTTACTTGACAACGCATATATCGACTGGTAAGAATTTTTTAAATAAGGATTAATTTTTGTGAAATGAAAATTCTTGTGTATCTTTAAAATAGGGCTGGCAAGATGCCTTAGCAGCTAAGATCACTGGCAATTTTTCCAGAGGACCCGAGTTCGAGTCCTAGCACCCACATGGCAGCTCACAACCCTCTGTAACCCTAGTTACAGGAGACTCTCTTGGCCTCATCAGCATTGCATGCACGTGGTGTGCCCGGACACAAGAAGCAGGCAAAGCACCCATACACATAAAAATAAACAAATCTCTTTAAAAAGCAAATGGATAAAATGTTCAAAATTGATAACACACAAAGACGCAAGTACCATGCAGTACTTAATTTGAGTATGATATATAAATCACAGAAACTGCTTTCTCTCATTCACTATTCAACAAGTAACTTTGTAGGTGTTCCGCACTCCATAACAGTATTATTGATCAAGATCGTCCAAAGATTTAATGCAGACTCCTTCCTTGTTTTATTTTATTTTGAATTAAAGCTGCTTGATATTATTCTGCAGTTTACACCTACGTTAATCTCAGATGCTTAAGGAATTGCTATAAAACTTTGGTTCATTTCACACTGCTTGCAAACATTGGTTCATATTACACTGCTTTGCTCATTATCCGTCCTTTCTAATGGTATGCAATTTTCCCACAAAATAAAGGCCGATGTCCTTATTGCCGCCTCACCAATATGTGTTCTGCAGTGCTGCGGTGCATGACAAGGCTTTCTGCATAGAATTCATGTTGCTGCATCGAACATGAATGTGAATACTTTAGTGTTTGTATGCTCCCAATATTAAGAATACTAAATAAGTATATTTGAGTACTAAATTGCATGCATGTGTCTGTCTGCATATAATGTCTATTACTTTCTAGAGTTTGTATATTCAAATATTAATCACACATTCTAAGTTGGAAAATAATTTTTTGGAGTTCTTTTAAGGTAATGTATATTATAGTGTACAGCATTTAGGCTGGAAAAGTTTAAACTGTTTCTATTTAAATGTATAATATATGTGGCAATTCTTCTTATATTAGAGTTATTTCCTCATAAGCTTCAGGCTTAAAATGTGCAAATCTAAGTCAATCTGTAATCAGATGAATAGAATCTAATGCAGTGTGGTCCAGCTAACACAATGGGAGATGTATGAAGGCAGTGAATGTTTAAAGCATGTATCACAAAGATATAAAATGTGTACAGCAGTGTTTCTCAACCTGTGGGTCATGACTCCTTTGGGGGTCACATATCAGGTATTTACATTACAATCAATAATAGTGGCAAATGAAGTATCAACAATGATAATTTTATGTTTGGGGGGCTCACCACAACATGAGGAACTGTATTAAAGGCTCACAGCATTAGGAAGGTTGAGAACCACTGGTTTTTAGGATAACATCTGGGGCTCCTGGCAGCCCAAATAGTACCTCTGGGCAAAGCAAAACTTCATGCCAACTCTTCCAGGTGAACACAGGCTGTGCCAGGGCATACAGCTTGGAGAGGAAAAGGCTAGTTCAATTTTAGTTCCCACTAAAGGAACTTACAGTGCCAAGGAAGAGCTTCGAGACTATCAGTTAAGGTCGTCCATGTGACACACACTGTCCCCGACTTTCCCATATGTATTCTAGCAAGTTAACACCACGGAAACGCAAGGCAGTCCCTGTGAGATCCATCCCGATGCTGAGACTCTTCCTGGAAGACCCCACTGGCTGGGCAGAGGAGGACTCTGTTGACTACAGATCGCTGTTCACAGTCATGTTTACGGCTGTTACATTTTATGCCTTGTCCTGGCTTTCTGGGTTTTCCGAGTAGTCATTTCATCCTGGTATGCCTTTCATAAAATTCTGAGCACATCACTATAATCCTAGTCTACAGCATGGCCTTATCTGTTGCTGTGTGTTTTTTTTTTTTTTTTCATGAAGTTAGCTACGCGTGGTGGCTCAAACCCACCCATAATCTCTAAACTCAGATAGACTGCTATAAATTCCAGGCTAGCCTGGGCTGCAGAGTGAGACCCTGTGTCCTCAGACTTTTAAGAAGTTGCATTGTCTGGAATCAGAGACTCACAGTTCCTCCCTTAGCCCCCAAATCTGTAAAACCTCTGAAATATACCATTGTATGCAAATTAATAATTCATAAAATCTCAACAGTCAAAACGGCTTCTTTGGAAGTACTTAATGACAGGTCAGACGTCTATGTCCGTTGTGTATTTCTCACCAGGGCTTGACGGCATGAGCTGACTCTTTTATTAATCCTCATTTGTAACTTTGTCCCAAACCTTTCCTGTAGCTAATATTCCAGCCACGCTCACTGCACAAACTGACCTCTGCTGCTTTTAGCTCTCCGCGTTTGCCAGTGATAGTTCTTCCCCTGCTGCCTTTCCTTGCGTCGCTGGTGAGGCCTGGGTCTTTCTTTCTCTGGAGCTTGCTTTGTGACACATGCTGAGTAGCCCATTCCTGCCACCAATACATCAAAGGAAAGTTGTTGCTGATAAACACCGAAAGGACCCCTGCCCACTGCAGAGCACCGTCCTCTGTTGGCTTTGGAGGCCACGGACACCGGTTTACTTTGGTTTGAGTAGGTGGTGTCTTACGTTGGTGACAAGGCTTGTTTCACAACTTTGTATCTGGACTCTCAGTTCATCTTATTTTATTCAGATTTCTAGAGTAAGACTGACTTACACCATTTCAGGTTAGAAAATCCTATGCATGTGAGCAGAAAAGGATAAAATTAAATGGCATTTATATGGACATAATACACACACCACGTATGCTCATGCTTTTTGTACTTTGAAAAGGCATCATTTGAATTAAAACAGCCAGAGGCGATGCTTGACTAAGGCTGATAGTCTGGGCTCCCAAAAGGAACAATAAATGGCTTCCCAGTTCTCACCATTCTTCCAGAGGCCCTGGGTTTGGCACTCAGCATTCATGCATGGTAGCTTACAGCAGCCTATGATCTCAGCTCCAGGGGATAGGATATGATGTCCTCTTCTAGCTTCTGTGGACACTCTCACAAATGTGTGTATGTATGCGCACACACAAACACACTCACACATCAAATAGATAATAAGTAAATAACAACCTGACAGATCTTTCAAAAGATCAGATCTTCAGTCCTCCAATAATCTCGATTAACAATTATTGTGTTGTTTCTTGTATGCCAGAAGCTGCTCTGAGTGAAGGCATATGGTATGGAAATGCCCAATTCCCACACGGTGGTGAGGTACAGATAGGAGTAGAGGAGGTGGCTCTTCATTCCGAACCCACAGCCTAAGAATCGCACTTACTGCCTCAAAGAGAAGCCATTTAACCTTTAATCTCAGAGCAACTTTACCTTACAATAGTGTTAGTTGCCTCCTGTTTCTGTTCTTATTATAAATGTTATATGTATTGCAGCATATTATTACAGCAGATATATATATATATGTATATACAAATGAATAATTTTACAAGCATGGTAATTAGACTATTTTCAAGATAATTTCTGAAGACAGACTTAAACTAGTGATAACTCAAGATCAGATTTTTGGACTGTCGAGATGGCTCAGCTTATAAAGTGTTTCAGTCAAGCCTGACGACTTGAGCTCAATTCCTGTGGCCCACATAAGATAGCAGGAGAGAACCGACCCCATGCTGCTTCCCTTTGACCTCCACACACACATACCATGCACACATCCTGTAATAATGGGATGTGTCTTTGAATTGGGTTTTGAACATAGAACGTTTTTAACTTAAGATGGTTATTTCATCAGACCTGTTGACCTGCTCTTCCCCCTTGGGCTGCCAGTCTGTGAAGCGTGCCTTGTAAACACAAGTCTCTGTTGCATGTCTCTCTGGTGTAGATCTCCCTGCTCAAACAGAACCTGGAGCTGCAGCTTTGCCAGTCACAGACGTCTCTGCAGCAGCTGCAAGCGCAGTTCACGCAAGAGCGCCAGCGACTCACACAGGAGCTGGAGGAGCTGGAGGAGCAGCACCAGCAGAGGCACAAGTCCCTCAAAGAAGCACACGTCCTCGCGTTCCAGACCATGGAAGAAGAGAAAGAAAAGGAACAGAGGGTGAGGTTCCTGGGGAATGTGTTCAAACGCTGTCCAAGAGATCGATTACAATTAGCTTTAGATTCCTTTTTTGATGCGGCTCAATGTGAAAATTCATTTGAAAATGAAATAGGAACCACCCACCCCAGATTCTTAAGAATTACATTGGAACTCTAATCCTCTGCCCTCTCTCTCTTAAAAACATTACACATTGTTCTGCTGAACTGTTCTCCAGGGTGTGACCCCGCCCCTGGAGGGAGTCGTGGTGCTTAAGCGTACACTAATATTGCACATAATAGCAGACACATTAGAGCAGAGCATCTATCATAATGCCAAGCTGAGCACATCTTTGGCTCTGTAGCAGTTAACAGTCGTCACTGTCCTATTCATAATATATTATTATTGTAATAATCTTTTATCAAAAATTTTTGAGGCAGAGGCTCATGTGCGCAGGCTAGCCTTGAACTCACTCAGTAGCCCAGGCTCACTTTGAACCCCTGATCCTCTTGCCTCGGCCTCCTCAGTGTATGGATTACAGATGGTGTGTCACCACACTCAGATTTTTATCAAAGTCTAAATTTATTTTTACCCTGAACCCACAAAAAAAAGGAGAAGGAGGAGGAGGAAGAAGAAAGAGGAGGAAGAAGAGGAGGAAGGAGGAAGAGGAGGAGGAAGGAGGAGGAGGAGGAGGAGCATTAGAAGAAATGGATCCAAGGGATGATTTTTTTTTAATCTCAGACTTTACCCTTATATTCTTTTTTCTCTACATACAAGAACTATTCATGATGTCATAAAATTGAATATGTTTTAAAATATAATTTCTTTATAATGTAGTCCCAAAGCTAATATAAAAAATTACAGCTGTAATATCTTAAAAGGGATTTAAACCAAATGAATATATTACAGGGTCACTATCATATTCTTTAGTTTTTACTTAGTGTGTATGTGTGTGTGTGTGTGTGTGTGAGAGAGAGAGAGAGAGAGAGACAGAGAGAGAGAGAGAGAGAGAGAGAGAGAGAGAGAGCGAGCACATATACACTTGCACATGTGTCTGTAGAGACCAGATATTAATACCAGGTGTCTTCCTCCCCTGCTCCCCTGTTTTGCCTGGTTTTGCTTTAATGAGATGCCATGCCTTTCATCAAGCTGGAAGCTCACTGATTGGCCAATCTGTCCACTGAGTTCCAGGGATCTGCCTGTCTCCTTCTCCCAGTGCTGTGATTACAAGTGTGCACTGCCCTGCCTGGTGATCTAAGTTGTAGCCCGCGCGGTCGTCTCGCCAGGAAGAAGACACGCGGACACTAGGTTCCTTCTGCAGCGACGACATTTACTGCCCTCTCCCAGAGGGAAAAGAGGTCGAGCCCAAAATCTACACTGTTTATATACACCACAGTGTAGAGTGTCTGCCCACAGTATGGCGTGTCTGCCCATGATTGGCTGTTCGCTCATTACCCTACGTAACGCCCCAGAATGGGCCGTGACATGGCGTCTTTTCACTCTACGCACATGCGCAAACAGTTGTTTGCTCGACAGCGGAAGTAGGCGCCATCTTGTCATGGCGAATGCCTCTCAAGCTTCACGGCTCCCCACACTAAGTGCAGGCCTTGGGCTAAGGAGATGGCTCAGTGGTAAAATGTTTGCCACTCCACTATCAGGACCGGAGTTCATATCCTGGGAGCTCATGTGCAGCCATGCACAATAGTTTGCATCTATAATCCCAGTGTCTCTATGGTGGGATAGAAGGTGGGGGCAAGAGATATCCCAGAAGCTCATGGGCCAGCTAATGTGGCAAAACAACAAGGAACTGCCTCAAGATGGACTGCAAAAACCAACGTCCTACCCAACACACATAGAGAACACGTCGGGTGCATCTGCATTATACACATGTTTATATATAAGCACATACCCACAAATAAGTAAATCAATAAGCACAGGTCTTTACGCTTACACAGCAAAAATTTGACTCCCTGAACCATTTCCCACACCCCATATTATTATATTCTAAGTTAGAATCTCCAGATATCTCCAGATAGCTATTACTTTGCTTAATTTTTTCCCAGAGAGTGGGGTATTTGCAATTCATAGACAATGCTATAGAAGATCTGACTGAAGTGATGTTTCGTAACCCCCTCTCTGTGCTGAGGCAAATCTGAGGAGTAGGCTGTGTGTTGTTTTCTTGGAAGCACCTTCCTCTCCTGTCTGTGTGCACAGGATCTTTTTTTCCCCTTAGTTTTCAGTAATTTGTATCCTTAGCAACTTTAGAAAATGATCTTATTTGAAAACTGCCTGAGGCTAAAGGTCTGTATTTCCAATTTCAACAAAATGCGTTGAGCCAAACTGATTTCATAATTAGTTGTTTTCTACTGAATGGGCCCACTGAATTTGTTTTCCAGTTACATCACTTTACATCTTGATTTTCCTAACTCCTAGGCTTGAGAACGGTTTCCGCTTTGCATGCTGGATTCTCTCGTATAATGATGTAATTGGCTTCCCCTGTGCAGGCTCTGGAGTCTCACCTACAGCAGAAGCATTCCGCAGAGCTGCAGTCACTGAAAGATGCGCACCGAGAGTCCATGGAGGGCTTCCGCCTGGAGATGGAGCAGGAACTTCAGACGCTCCGGTTTGAATTAGAAGACGAAGGGAAGGCTATGCTTGGTACTGTGGACAGGAGTATAATCTTGCCATGCTTATTTGTTCATTCCTCCATTGTAAATGTCAACAGAAAGCATCGAGTTGTATGTTTAAAGTTTGCAACATCCAGATGACTGTCTAAGCGAGGCGCAGACTTTACTTGATGCTACCGTGTGAAGAGGCAAGGAAGGTAGACTAGAGTGGGTGAGCTTCCTCTGCACTATGAGAAGGCAGTGCTCATGAATGGTTGTCCTCATGGAACTAAACGGAGGCAGGACACTTAAGGATCCCAGAAATTAGCCACTGGCCCTCATGCACCCCAACTCTTACACCTATGCATGCACCACACACATGCACCCCCATGTCTTCCCTCATTCATACCCATGTACCCATGCAGTCATACACATACCCACACATACACACACACACACACTCACAAGGGTACCCCGAGTTGCCATTTTGCAATCTACTACCATTGTATGAATAACTCATCCCCCTTGCATCTTACGAGTGTTAGACATGTCACCGTACAGCAGGTACACTGATAGGAGGGTCATAATATCTCATTATAGTTTTACTTTGCATTTCCTTAGTGGATAATGACAGTGAATATTTTTCATATCCTCACCAGCTTCACGTCTTCCTTTTTGGTTGGATTCTTCATTGTTGATGCTGAGTTTTAGGTTTTTTTACTTATCTTTTCTAGACACTAGTTTTGCATCCACTCCCGTGAGAATACTCTTCCTGGGGTCACCACTGACTTGAGCTATCTTCACTGACTGGCTCTCATCTCATTTTCTCTATGTGCACATCCGGCCTCTGACTTGAGCTATCTTCACTGACTGGCTCTCATCTCATTTTCTCTATGTGCACATCTGGCCTCTGACTTGAGCTATCTTCACTGACTGGCTCTCATCTCATTTTCTCTATGGGCACATCTGGCCTCTTGGCCTTTCTCCTCTTGGTCTCCATGTTGCTGTATATTCTCACTGTAATGATTTTCTTTTAATCTCGATCCTTTACTTTCATGGGCCAGACCTGTTTCATGTGTATCCATTACATGTTTTGTTCCTTAGAGTCCAGTTGGAGCTTTTTTCCCTAGCCTTGTCCTTTGTATCTACCTCCACGGCTTTAGCTATCTATCACCTCTGTGCTGGAGACTCCAAATAAGTGTTCCTGGATCAACCTTCTTGCTTTCATACATGAAATTAGTATTTGTTGCTACATGTTAAGGCATTGATTTTTAACTAGATCTTAAAATACGATCTTACCACCTCCCATTGTCCAAAGTCCGTGTCCATCCCTCTATTTCCCACACTGATTAACAGTGTTGATCTATAGTGTTATCAAAACTGGGAAAATGGGAGCAGCTTTTTTTTTCTTTTGTTACCATATTCTGCCTGTGGGTTGTTCTTAAATCCTTTTTATGCCTGTTTCCTCTGGCTTAGACCTTCCATCATAATTACACCAAGGCCATATGATTTCTTTTTCTGTTTATGTTTATTTTATGTGCATGAGTGTTTTGCTTTCATATTTGTCTGTGAAGTACATGCATGCTTGGTGCCCTCAGAGGTCAGAAAAGGATGTTGAATGCCCTAGCATTGGAGTTCCAGACAACTGGGAGCTGCCATGTGGGTGCTGGGGATCACACAACTGTGAGCTGCCATGTGGGTGCTGGGGATCACACCTGGTTCCTCTGCAAGAACAAGTGTTCTTAACCACTGAGCCAATCTCTCTAGGCCCTTCCTCCTGACTTCCTTCTCACAGCTGTCAGAGAAAACTTTGAAATGTTCATACCTCACACGTGACTTCCCTCTTTAAGTCTGTCCATGGTTCTACATGAGAGTACCTGGCAAGCGTTTCTTCTAAAGGAGCCCTTAACACCAGGAAAAACTGGACTCATGCTCTCCATGAAGACCACAAGAGGAGCTTAGGTTGGCCAACTACAATCAGCCGCAACATTTCCTCTATTAGATCCCATGTTTTAGCCTCAAAATCCACAATTTGCCTTTTATTCACATCTCCATATTAATATTTTAAAATGTTCAAATATCAGTCATGTTTAAGGAAATAGCACGGTGAGACCCGCATTCTGTTAGAAACACAGTGGCTCACATCGCAGTCTGAGAGTCATGGGCCTAAAAGTTTAAGTAAAATCCATGCAGGTTCCAGTGTCCTTCGTGCCCCTGTGTACCCTGTGGTCTGTGCTGCACAGACAGACGTCACAGTTGTGGGACAGACTTGGTTCTGGCATTTCTTGCACATTCTTCCTCCGTTTTGAAAGGACCCCCTTCTCTACTTAGGAGCCCCAATCCATTCCTTCTGTCTTGTAGACTGAGTCAACGTAACAGTCTCTCTATAATCCGCCCCAGCTGTCGACTCCCAGAAATTTGGGTATTTTCACCACTGAGTTTTCATTGTCCTTAATATTAAGGTCTGGTGATTCCACTTAGTTCCCTAGCACTGTGTCTTCTTTCCTGGTTTGTGAAGTTATAAAGACAGCATCAAATTGTATTTTTTCCTAGGATACTGTGATCATTCCATAAATGTTTGTGAGGTATGTGAATTAATTAATTCCAGGTAATGATAATACATGTTTGTAGCTCTGGTTGGTATGTGGGAGATAGATGCAGGAGAGTCCAGATTTCAAGGCCCCAACTGCATAGTTTGCATGGCCAAATCAGCCTTGGCTATGTGAGATGTCCCCTTAAAAAAATAAAAATCACCTCTAAACTTTAATGCATGTGATGACTGGCCTCCAATCATTAAGAGTGTTTATGAGCCAGTACTTTGCGAGGTCTAGGGACATTGTAAAAAAAAATTCCTACTGGGAGGAAAGTTGCCACCTAAACATTTGTCACTGTACAACTCTAAATTCTACATTATTTTAATAATATCAAACAGCAAAGCATTTAATCTCCACTTTGTCTTCAAACCGAACTCACAAAAAACCACACCTTTGTCATTTAAGCTCTTGCCATTTTTCACACTCTCAGCAAAGCTAAGCGGATTCCAAATACACAATAGTATATGACGTTCTACCTTATGTACCTTCACCAGTGTCCTAATTTTAAAAGTTATGTTCCAGATCTTTTCTAACCCCTTTTCCTTGCGTTCCAGCTTCCTTGCGTTCTGAACTAAACCATCAACATGCAGCTTCCATTGATTTATTACGGCATAGTCACCATCAAGAACTGGCAGCAGCTAAAATGGAGTTAGAGAGAAGCATAGACATCAGCCGGAGGCAGGTAAGTGTGCTCACTCTGCACTGATTACTTAGGTCTGGGTCCCCCACCCTCCTGCTAGGAGTGGAACTTCGTAATAGCTGCTAATTGCATGTGGATGAAAAATTTTCTTTTGTCAGAGGAAATGAGCAAACCCTACTTTTGTATACCAGTTATAAAATGACATTTTATTTTATAACCTTTTGATTGGGTATTTTACACTTGGCTTGCATCTTAAAAAAATAAACAATGAAATATGGCAGCTGGTCAAGGGTAAGGACCCGCACTAGTCAGCAGGACTAGCCATGCCAGCACATCATCCTGTGTCTGGGAGGGCCACTGTGGTAGTTCGGTAGCCACATAGCCCAGAGTTGTCTAGTGCACCCAGGAACCTACATTTTCAATCTTATGTAGTTTAACTTAGCCAAACTGAAGAGTCACATCAGATAACACCACCATACAGTAAGTCCTCAATAAGAAGATTGGTAACTCATATTCCCAACATCGTAATTAGCCACTGCTGCTTATACTTTGTAAACTTCGCTCCTTGGCCCAGCATCCTTTCTTCTAGTATGATAATCTGTGCTTGTGGAGAATGTGTGTTCAGGAAGGATACAGCAGTGGGCACTGTGCAGAGAAAGCTGCTGTTGGTTCATTACACCTGCAGTTTGCCTTAGTTGGTCCTCCCATGTGGAGTGGTCCCTCCACTCATCACTGCTAGGACGTTTGTAATGATGAGCCACTCGTAACCACAGAAGGAAGCTACTTTTCTCAACCGTTCCTGCAGTAAAGTTGACAATGTCTACCTTACAGAACTTGTAGAAAACACTGACTTGTAGCAAATGCTTTCTAAATGGATAGCTGTGAAAGCAGCCGAAGTCTGCCTTCCCAAATGATGGCATGTGTGCGTGTGTTGGAGGCCTCCCTAGATGAAAAGCCCTTTAAGGTTACAGGACAATGCTACCAGCAGTTTACTCCAAGATCTATACAACTTACTAAGTGACCCATGTTCTATTCTTGGATATATATGTACATGTACGTGTATATACATAATCAACCTGACATTGATTATAAACTATCTTTGGAAAAATCAGTTTCTAAGTAGTGATTTCCTCATTCTAAAATGAGTGAATGAGGCTTTCACGATCTTTTGAGTCCCTTACAACCATGATATTGCAACTATATTCATGTAAGTATTTCTTAGCTATATGGAAGATAGAGGGCCTTGAAGTTTTCTCATTTTGAGCAGTTCAGTTTGGTTTTGAAGCCATGTCAGAATGCTTACGCTTCATACTCATAGATGTCACTTTGGTCTGTCGTATTAATGCAGAAAGCAAACGTGTAGAAAACGTGTAGCGCTCTGTGTCTTCTCGCAGAGTAAGGAGCACATGTGTAGGATAAGCGATCTGCAGGAGGAGCTGCGGCACCGGCAGCACCACATCACAGACTTGGATAAGGAGGTCCAGCACCTCCATGAAAACATAAATACCCTAACGAAAGAACTGGAACATAAAGGGAAAGAAATTCTCAGAATCCGGAGTGAATCCAACCAGCAAATGAGGTATGCCAGTACTTAGCAGCAGAAGGTGCATTGTGGTCTACATGGTTGTTGCAGAATGCTTAGCAATATGTCCCTGTTTCTGTGACTAGTGGCCTCTCCAGTAGTAACACATTGAAGTTCACTCTTTACTATGTGTGGTGGGTATGGTATCACCTGGAGAATAAAATGTCGGCATTTTGATAATGTATTTATTATTCATTAACTTTGGAAAATGACCATCATTAAAGATTTTTAAAGTTGTATTAGAAAAAAAGCACTAAAGGAGACAAATTTTAACACTAAACAGCAGCCCATAGCAATCCTTAGCTTACCTTAAGCTGTTTGCATTAATTTCTCTTATATTTTAACAAGACGGGGGCGTTTCAAGTCTGGTAGAACATAGATAGGCGTTTTGGAAACTTGACTTCAGAATAACATTTTCTTAACTAAAAATAAATCAAACAGGTTGCATGAACAAGATTTAAACAAGAGACTTGAGAAAGAGCTGGATGCCATGACAGCAGACCACCTCAGAGAGAAAAATATCATGCGGGCAGATTTTAATAAGACTAATGAGCTACTCAAGGAAATAAATGCAGCTTTACAAGTGTCGTAAGTCATGTTGCATTCAAGAAAATTCATGCGTGGGTAATAAACTGAGGAGCACTGTGTCTAAGCTCAGCCTAACTGCTGGAATCTAGTAAAAATGGTGCTGAGTGAGGAAGCCGTAAGTACTGTCTTTAGATGTAATTGCAGTGTGATGTGTATGTTCTTTAAGTAGGATAAGGCCATTGAGTGATTTGTTTCATTTGCTGCCACGGCTGTAGGTCTTTTAAGGTAATACACATGCCCCTCCACACGCACCTCATTGGTACAGGGCTTCTGTGATGACGTCTCAAAGTGTGTTCGTTATATAATGTGAACTTATTAGCATATTGTGAATAATTGAAATTTTATAAGCCTATGCAAGAGTCAACAATACATATTTTACAACACCCAAAACAGCCTCCAAAGCAAACTTACACTTTAAGCAATGTGTGTCCATTTAGCAAGTACCTGGTAGATAGAGAGAGGGACAGAAAAGAGCAAAGACTTCGTTTCTTATACTTGAGTACTGCTTGAATTCCTACAATTAGCATTTAAATGGATTTTTAATTTTAAAAAATCTATAAAGTAAAATCATTACAACATAAAGTTACCACTCAAATTTAGTAACCCCATTTTATTCACGTAAAAATCTGTATGTATTTCTTAATGATCATTAAGAAGATTAATGGCCCCTGTCTCTCCAGGGTCTTTACAAATGCTGCAGATAGCTCACTTTGAATTCAGTCTGTCTCTCTGATCTAATCCCTGGTCTGCTTTAGGTCATCTTAGGTTTCATCTGCTCTAAGCTGCTCCTGATATCTTATTCACTTTTCCAATTATCTAGACACCTCCATAAAGTAACCATGAAGTCACCCGCCACCACGCCACACCCTCCGAGGGTCAGACTGTTGGCTTTGTTGGCTTGTCTCCTGCATTTGTGCTATCATACTTGTCTACCTCCCTCAGATATCGATGCCATTGTCCTGTCTTCTGTCTGCGTAGCCACTCAGTCACAGCCAGTACTCCATGCCTAGGTGTGAACACACGTAGACACACTCAGTAGCAACAGGCAGCCCTAGCTGCTGGCATTTACTCAGGTGCCCTCTGGGATAAGGCACTCTCTCTGACAGACACGCTTGCCCTCCTCACATAAATAGGCATATACCAATGAGCCATAAATAAGTTTTGTGAGTGTTCCCACATAGTGAAGTTACCCAAAAATGCAGGGAAAAAGATCATTATCTCCACCAACTTAGTGATTTGTTGTTTGCTTAGGTTACAGTCATTTGTTAGATTTTTTATTTTCAGCCACTGTGGATGTGTGCAATGCAGCAGAGCATACATACAACATACTTGGTGAGAATGAGGTAAAATCAGCCTTGGAGCCATTGCTCTCACATTCCCTGGCCTTCGTATATGCCAGGCACACACCAGGACCATGGCACCCCCCTTCACATCCTGAGACAGCACACTCACACACAGAACAGCCTGTGTTTGTCTGTGTGTCCTGACGTCTCCTTTGGAATATTTACAAGAAGGAAAGACTGTGCGTTTATTTGGACATTTATTATTTGCTCATTATGAAATTTTAACAGATAGCAAATGTTGACTTAATGTTTCTATATTTTGATCTTTTGATAATTGAAGAATTATATTACTAATAAGTAAAATATTTTGCCTTTTTTAGAACTGGCATTCATTTCATTCTTTGCCTTGGCTTCACACTAACCAGTCACATTTCTCTTTTTTCTGCTTCCATCGTATAATTAATTATCTTTTAGCTTTAGGTAGTCACTTGTTTAATTAAAGAAGAATTCTACACACTTATTTTTGACTGATATTGTCCCACAGGTTTTTACACAATAACGAAAATGTCCTGTACTGGCTCCTCCGACTCTAGTAGCTATGAGCAGTAATGACCACTTGAAGTGTAGCCAGTGTGACTGAGAACTTAAACTCTAATTCATCTTAGTTAATGTAAATTAATAGTAACAGTCTGGAGTCACCCAGTTCTGTTATAAGCTACCCACACTTCCGCTTTGATGCTTCAGAATCAGAAAGCCCTGCTGAATTATTAGAGAGCTGAGTGGGGAACCGTAGAGGTGCATGCGAAGCCTACAGACCAGAGTATAGTGCCGAGGAAACCCTGGAGCAGCCGGAAGCTTCTCTTCTCCCTTCTGCTCTAACTCCTATTGAAGTCCTGGGGAGAATGGGGAACAGGTTTAAAGACTTGTAGAAATACTGCCAGAGTCTTTGTGTCTTTGAAGTGACTGTTAGAAATTGTACTCTCTAGTGCTGAGTATTCAGATCCTCCTAGAGCTTCGTGGGAATTTGATTGTCTTACTATTATTCCCCCAAAGAACCTTACATCTAGCCAGCTGTGGTGGTGCATGCATTTGATCCCAGAGATGGAAAGACAGAGAGGCAGGTAAATCTCTGTGAGTTCGAGGCCAGTCTGGTCTACATAGTAAGTTCCAGGACAGCCATAGCTGTTACACAGAGAAACCAGTCTCAAAAAACCAAACCAAACCAAACCAAACCACAAACAAAACCCCTTGCATTTAATTTTTAAATGTATTGAGTTTCATTTGTTTTAAAAACAAGCAAGGCCTAGAACATAGCTCAGTGGTAGGATGCTTCCTCAGCAAGCACAAGACACTAGTTTGATTGCCAAGACTCAAGAAGGGAGAAAAAAAGAAACCAAGATAATAAATGAGAGAGCAGTATACTCAATTTTGCCTAAGTGAGATTTTCCATAGATAAAGAAAGTTTAAGTGAAATAAAAACTGTCCCAGTAGCTTGGAGTCCAGAACTATTTACTGTCTAAAAAGCTATTAGTGTTTTTGTGGGTTTGTTATTTGCTGGTTTGTTTTTAAAACAGGGCCTCCGGTAGTCCGTGATGCCCTTGAAGTTTTGCTTTCCCTGTCCCTACCTCCCAAGTGCTGGGATTACAGATGTGGGATGCTACACCTGGCCAGAGATTATTTTTGGTTGCTTAGGTTTACTTTAAATTATCATCTCACTGTACTGGAACAAAATATCATTTGTTTATGAGAGAAATGTCAGTTCTGCACATGGACATTAGGTAGACCAGTAATCCCTAACTAAAAAAGATGTACTCTACCATGCTAGAGCTGTTGTTTTGAATTCTTAGCCTCTCCAGTGATTCTGTAGTTGTTTGGTTTTTTGTTTGTATGTGTTTTGTTTTGTTTCACTTACTACTCAGGCTATTTTCAGAAGGTTTGAGGACATCTGGAAGCTGTAGTGTTCTTGTTAGCACAAATAAAAGCCTGCTTGGAAATTATAGAAGTCCCACAGTAAAATGCTTCTGTTCTCTATTTTATTTACATATAACCAAATTAATAAAATGTAACTTCTGGGCTACGTGTGTCCTGGTGATGCTGTTGTTGAGGTCTGCAGTCTCTAGTCACTGATTTTCTTGTCAGATGGGTCTGATAAGGCAGTGTGAGGTAGATGATAACGTGGGAAATTTCTCTGTATAGTTTAGTATAGGACTGTGTTATTTAGGAGCTCTGGGCAATTGACCTGTACACACACTTCCCACTCCATCTCACCCCACCCCTCTCTCCCTCCCTCCCTCCCTCCCTCCCTCTCTCTCTCTCTCTCTCTCTCTCTCTCTCTTTTTCTCTCTCTTTCTCTCTCTCTCTCTCTGCCTCACACACACACACACACACACACACACACACAATGGGGGGTGGTGGTGGTATATGCTTGGTGAGAGTCCAACAGTAACCCTGTTTGCCACTTCCATGTGTTCTGCCTCTCCTTTCTATTCAGCCTTTGCATTACTTTTAATGATAATCTGAAAACTCCATGAAAATAAAACTGGATTCCTGCTACCATATTAATGCTCACACACCTGACTATTATAGTGTCAAAAGCATATTTCATAAAGGTCATTTAAGAAATAACAGAACAAGCCTGGGGGTAGTGATGTTTACCTTTAATCCCAGTACTCAGGAAGCAGAGGTAGGCCTCCTGAACTCTCTAAGTTCAAGGCCAGCTTGGTCTACACAGATAGTTCTAGGACAACCAAGGTTACACAAAGAAGCCAT
>NW_022196909.1:18027885-18041374 GCF_008632895.1 Mastomys coucha
GCCTGCTTCTGCCTCCCAAGTGCTGGGAATAAAGGCGTGTGCCACCACTGCCCGGCTAGAAGCCATCTTGTAAAAACAAAACACACACAACAAAAAAACAAAAAGAAGAAGAAGGAGGAAGAGGAGGAGGAGGAGGAGAAGGAGAAGGAGGAGAAGAAGAAGAAGAAGAAGAAGGAGGAAGAGGAGGAGGAGGAGGAGGAGGAGAAGGAGAAGAAGGAGAAGAAGAAGAAGAAGAAGAAGAAGAAGAAGAAGAAGAAGAAGAAGAAGAAGAAGAAGAAGAAGAAGAAGAAGAAGAAGAAGATGATGAAGAAAAGAGAGAAAGAGAAAGAGAGAAAGGAAGGAAGAGAGAAAGAACCAAAGATAAAAGGATGAGAGACTAGCTGGGTGTGTAGTACCTGCCTGTTAATTCTTGCACTTGGAAGGCCAAAGTAGGAAGATCTCTGAGTTTACATCAAGTCCAAGATAGAAAGTGAGGCCCTGTGTCAAAGAGATAAAGAATGGAAATAAATAAAAACAAGATATATATATAATCTTAGGAATCACCCCCAATCTCTTAGTCAGTCTTGCACCCAGCCTTTTTGAAACACTGTTGGTCTAGTGAGCTGCCCAGATAGCTGGAAAGCCATGGACTAATGCTGTCCTGAAGCGGATGTGGGAATGGTACCAAGTTCCTTCCTCGAAGGATGGATGAAATGCTTGTATTTCTAAGTTCCACCTACTTCATAGTAGTCTCTTGTTCTCTCCTTTAACGCTTTCCTATTTGTACTTACAGGTTGCTTCTTGTAAACACTGTGTATTCATTATTATCTAGTTTTCATTAAAATTGTTGCTGATATAAAGGTATGTTGTGGGGAGAATTAGCTTATAATAATGGAGTTAAAACATTTCAACTAAGCTAGGTATGGTAGTGTGCACTTTTAATCCCAGTACTTGGAAGGCAGGGGCAGTAGATCTCTGAGTTAGAGACCAGCCTGGTCTACAGACTGTGTTCTAGGCAAGTCAGAGCTACATAATGAGACCCTGTCTAAAACAAAACAAATAATAATAAAAAGAATGTTTCAACTAAATTAAAGCACACATTTAAGCAGAGGAGATCTTTCCTGTATAACAAAAGGAGATTACAAAACTGTAGATGATTGTTTTAGATTCACTTTACTTTGTTTGATCAACTTGCTCATTGTTCTGCAGTGAGAACAAATAAGGCCTTACATCTAGGATAGGTTTGGATACAGGTTCGATCAGCTGTCTTTACAGCCATAGGGAGTAGTTCCGCTTCCATGTTGCTTCTAACCACAGAGGCAGCACTCTAGTGACATCTTGTGGCTGTTTCAGCACATAACCCTTACACCTTTTTTTTGTGGTTCTCACATAGATAGTATAATCTTTCCAGTGTGTGTAAATACTTGCATTACACTGTATGTAAATACCACTGAATAAGTTGGCTTACTAGAAAATGTGATTATTGTCTTCCCTCATGAGCCTTGAACAATTTGTTCTTATTGGTTGATAATGTAGAGTTTTAAAACTGCATTCCCCACAAACCGAGACAAGAGGATGTCATTCATGTGTGTCTTTTGTTCTCCCTCCCTTGGTATCTTTTCTTGTCCCTTATATATGTGATGTACCTCACCACACAGCATTGTGTTGATGGTAACCACTCATAATAGTACCCAACCTGAGTTTGTAAAGTTTGTGTCATCTGGCTTCTCAGCTCCTTCAAAGCACACCTCACATCATTCACACATGACTTAAAGTGGCTAATTCCTCCCAAATATAACCCATGGGGCACTTAGTGGCTCTTAGGGCAATCACATTATCATGCCTGAAAGTCTTACAGTAAGTCTGTGTGTGTTTAACTGGACTAATTGAAGGATGTAGGTATTTATTACAAGAGGATGTTGTTTGAGTTGTATCAGTGAGATAAAGGTTTTCTTGTTTATAGACTAGAAGATATGGAAGAGAAGTATCTAATGAGAGAATCGAGGCCAGAAGATGTACAGATGATTGCAGAATTAAAATCCCTGCTTACAGAACGAGACCAGGTCATAAAGAAACTCATTGTAAGATATTTTGTTTTTAGTACAACTGTATTAGTAATCGATAGACAATGGGGAAGTATTTTTGCATAATGCGAAATGAAAATGGAAAGTAAAATCTGTGCATTGTGGTCACGTTTATTAAGCCATAACTTCACATTTAAATTTGGCATTAGAATAAGGGAATTTTACCATTTTCTTCAGTGTTCTTATTGAAATAAATACTTTTAACACCTATTACATTTTTAATAATGTCTTTACCACTTAATAGTTGACATCCTATTGGTATATAGAGGGATGTGTATTGTACGTCAGCAGTAGATCAAAGAAAACTCTGTTATCATGGCCGTGCATTAGACTGCACTTACAGATTAGTACCCCCCCCCTTTGTGTTGTTGTTGGGTTGTTGGTTTTTTTTTTTTTTTTTTTTTTTTTTGAGATAGTTATGCTATGCAGCCCTTAAAACTCGCAGCAACCCTCCTGCCTCAACCTCGGAAGAGCTGGGATTAAAGGCCGGCATCACCATGCTTGACTCAGATGAATCATGTTCATTTTCTAGCAGTGTGCTCCACCAAACACTGGCCCAGAGAGATACTGAGTCATCCGAGTACTCAGGAGGCTGGGGTGGGAGGATCTTGACTTTGAGGCCACCCTAAGCATCAGATTAAACTCAAGAGTATCATGGGATACAGTCTTAAGAGCAAGAGCAAACAAACAGGAAGAAAACCTTTGTGGTCCAGCCTAAGAAGAGATGTGCTCTATCAAGGGAGTCAGGGATGCTTAGCATCAAGGGCACTCAGAAATCCACTGGCCAAAAAATAATACGACTCTAGCAGGAAATATTCTGCCTTCATTAAAACCACTATTACTTGAGAATTAAAACAAACTATGCAGGTGTTTGAACATTTATAAAAAGTTTCAGAATTTTCTAAAATGCTATATCTTGGTCAGTAATTAAAATGCTGCTGTTCATTGTCACTAATAAATGAAGGTCTTCCATAGTGAAAGTAAAAATGACACTAATCTTCTACACATTCCTTGATTACTTTAATTGCAGTCTTTGGATATAAGCACGTAACAGCACAAGACCAATGTCCTCACATCCTTTAAATTTATTTTTATGATTTAGAAAATTCCATCCGTTTCCAATACTGTGAAGAAGCTCCTTTTGAAACGTATGAAGTTCCTTTTGAAACCTCCGGGGTGGATCAAGGTTCTTAGAGGGAGTCCAGGAATAGGCCGTGCCATTTCCTGTGACTTGCAGTCTGCCACACACCCAGTTTTCCAAGGCTGGTACCTATGAGCATAGATCTACCCAACAGCAACAGGCATGGAAGGCAGCTGCTTCATTTACAAAGTGAGCACGCATAGAAAGTGCATTCATCTGTGGCCTACAACTAGCTATTTATTCTTCCAGTTACTCCTTGGAATGTCCCAGATACAATTGCAGTTATCCTCATCGGAGAGCACATCCAATATTGTAACAAGGGGCAGTTCCACACTCTTTCTAAAACAGGGTGGTTCCCTGACCCATAAGAGGCATGTGGGGGCAAGACCTGTAATGTAAACGAGAGTCAGTGGAAATGAAGAGTGTTAGGAAGGGTCTATTCTACTAAGCTACACTAGAATCAAGGCCCGTCTGAACACAGCCATCATTCTCACCCATACTGCTCCGTCTGCTGTGGCCTTCCCAGTCTGCTTGTTAAATTACTTAACACGTCTTACTTATTTCTCAAAAAGGAAAGGTCTTATCTCTGTAAGGGCCATTTACTTTTCCATTGCCCTTGGTATAATACATCACTATCTCAAAGGAATGACCAGACAAGATCAAATCCATTTTCAGGTACTGAGAAATAATACATAGTATTGTCATTTATATATGGAAAGTAGTCATACATGTAGGTTACAAAAACTCTTCAGGTCAGAGTCTGGCTCTGGCAGCCCTAACACAGTGGGCTTGGTTACCCACTCTCAACAGGCCAATTAAACAAATAACTAATATTGAAAAGTAGGAAAGGGAAATGTACCACAGGAGGCTACCATGAGAAGAGGTAGAATTGAGTCCCCCGACCCTCTCCCCTGAATCCCAGTGCCCGTCTTTGGAATCATGACATGAGGCTGAGGTTGAAATGCCAGAAAGAGATACACATAATTTAACAGCCCTGGCCAAGATGTGGTCTTGCCCATCTTCATTGTCTTAGCTCTAGTCTCTCCCTCAAGGCAGTCTGACAACCTGTCAGGACTGTTTGAAATCCTGTTTGAAGAAAAGTTCTCCCTCTGTCTGGCATCTCTGCCTTTTCCTGCTCTGAGCCATGGGAAATTCCAGTTTGTTGGGGACCGCCGTTAGTTACAATATTCTGGTAGCCAACAAAAGAGGCATGTGTCTCTTCAGTACTGTCTTCATTCCTGTCAGTACAGTTGTGTGTACACAACACCTCAAGTACGAGTGAGACCCACTCAGATGCCACAGTAGGTACCACAAAGAGACAGGACACCAGTAAATCCTATAGACAGGAATGAAAGAGTATTAAAGGGCATTATGGTCAAATCCCTGGGCCCAGGGTTTAAAAGGTACTAAAAAAAGTGACCTGCTAGTTACATTTGAGACACTGGCAATCAAGCCTAGAGATGTTTAAACAAAATATATAAACCTTTATACGTCATTAAATTTTTAATGAAATGGCACGCACACATTTTAAGTTTGTAAATCTATAATAGAAAATGTTGAAAGGATGTTTATAATTCTTTTGCATAGGAGGATAATAAATTTTACCAGCTGGAATTAGTCAATCGAGAAACTAACTTCAACAAAATATTTAACACAAGTCCTACTGTTGGTGTTATTAACCCATTGGCTAAGGTATGTGCCATAGACACTGTGAAGTAGGGTTGTGCTTAAACCCAGAGGGAGATGGGCTCATGTGGAACAGGCAACATAAGCTTAAAGCTGCCCCAAATGTCGTCTAACATAGAACAACCTCCTGCTCAAGCTTATTACTCCTTAATTTGTTCAATTCAGAATGAGTTACTCATTTGTTGGTAATTTAGATCCTTAAAATAGTATATTCATATTGAAACACTGTGGCTCTGCCTTTATGTTTTTCATATCCCTAACGAAAAGCAAAACTCCTACGCAAATTAATTTACTGTCACTTCCTTGTTGAGCACAGTCCTCTAGAGGTGCAGTTCAGAGAGACTCCTGCCCCAGATGCCAAGCAGTTCTTCCTAGCTCCAGGCCTTCCAGGATAACTAAAGGTGACCCTGTAAGCGTCACTTTTCCCATTTGTGAATGTTCTTGACAATTTAAGTATGGCCTTTTCTGATTCTTTATTATTCCCTTAGAACAACTATGGGAAAGCCTCGAATGATATCTGACTGACTTTCCTACATCACTGTCCCCTGTCCACATAGCCCCAGTGTTTAGGCATAGTCCATACTCAATAAATGTGTTAAATTGTAAAACCTTATCCTACTTCTTTAAGCCAAAATAAACTATTCTGTAATTAAATCAAGTAATAACTAAATAAGTATATATGCTGATTTCATATGGGTTATGAATCTCTCAGGAGAAATTAATAATATAATAAAGCTTCTGTTAAGGCAGTTTTTTAAATCCATATTGTATTGCTTCACATTGTGCTGATTTCTGCTATGCCCTTACCCAGAAATTTTATTTTCAAAGTTTATACAATTTCTTTGTTTAGAATTCCAAATTTCCTCTTTCTTCATCAGTACTCTACACTTTGAACTTAATGTTTGGCAAGCTAAAGAGCTATAGCTCTGTCTTTAGAGTTCCATAAGGAAAACTCTCCATAAATAACTGAGTGGATGGACAGAATTAATTTAATGCTGGGTTTTCATTTTGGTTTGATTTTTGAAACAGTCTCATGTGGTCTAGGCTGTCCTTAAACTGACCTTATAGCCAGGCTGGCCTTGAACTCACCCTATAGCCAAGGCTGGCCTTGAACTCACCCTATAGCCAAGGCTGGCCTTGAACTCACCCTATAGTGAAGGCTGGCCTTGAACTACTGACTTCCTCTACTTCCTAATTGCTTGAGTATAGCTGTTTGGTACCCACCTGACTTTAATTTTATTTTGAAAACTCATAGTTAAGAATTGCATAGCTTTTAACTTGAAAACATTTTAAGACTTGTGCACTAAGACAGGCAGTGGTGACGCACGCCTTTAATCCCAGCACTTGGGAGGCAGAGGCAGGCGGATTTCTGAGTTCTAGACCAGCCTGGACTACAGAGTCAGTTCCAGGACAGCCAGGGCTGCACAGAGAAATCCTGTCTCGAAAAACCAACCAACCAACCAAACAAACAAACAAAAAGACTTGTGCACTAAACGTACATACTAGCTGTACGAATTGTGTACTAGACACACATCCATGTCTAGGACACAAAGCATACTAGAATTTTATGCATTTATTTTATCAGAATACTTTTTTCAGCTTTAAAACAATTACTTTAGGATTTTACCAGAAATATGGTTTTTTGTTTGTTCATTTGTTTTATCTTGGTTTGGGTTTTTAGAGATGGTCACACTATTCAGCCCTGGCTGCTCTCACTATGTAGACCAGCTTAGCCTTGAACTGAAAGAGCACAGGTATTAAAGGTGTAGGCCACCTACACGTGGCTATCAACTGTTTGATTTCTTAAACAAAACAAACAAACAAAGTCCCTGTGCCGCCCTGTCTAAAATCCTAAGCCATCTACAGAGTGAAATAAGAAACAGTAAAAGATGCAGTGTTGAGAGAACCTTCCAGCTGCTGTTGATTCCTGATAGCCTGCCAGTGTGTTCACACTGTTCTCTGATACACTGTATCTTAGACTGTCTGCCAGTCGCGGGGGATGGCAGGAAGAAACGTCCACAGGGACTATATCATTTTAATTGAAGTAAAAGTTCTATGGAGTGAATTGTTAAAAACTAAAATAATGTTTGCAAAGAAAAAAAAAATCAGCATGCATCCACCTGGAAAACCTGAGAATATTCTGAGTCTTTGACAACGCACTATTTTTTATTTTCCATAAGGGTTGAAGCTCATCAATCCTTGAATTAGGAATATAATTCTTTGAGAGTAAAGGTAATGTTTTGCAAGCTGACAGATATCAAGGCTGCATTAGGCTTCCTCATTTCTTTGCTCATTTTAAATACTGACTGGATGCAAAAAAAGTCAGCTCCTCTTGCCTCTAGCCTTTATATTATGAGCTAGTTCGTGATATTGCCAATGAATTTAAAATGTAGGTTTCATGCTACATTCTTAGTTATCTCTCTTTAGAAAGATGTCACAGAGAACTTAAAAATGAGATTATTTAAGTCAACTTTAAGTCTTAAGTAGAAATGTGAGATTTGTTCAAACTACAATGCCAAGCAGTTGTGTATTCCTTTTTTTTTTTCCAGGCAAGAACAGCTTCTCTTTGACAGATGGACAAAGTTCACGGACCTCTATTTTAATATTATACCTAACTTCACGCCTCCTGAGTTTAGCCTAAACCCACTTACCCTCGTGGTCTTTGAGGCACTCCCTACCCCTCTTATTCCCTGCACTCTGTACTCTGACCTAGTCTTCCCCTAGTCCACTCAGTGGTTCAGGATTAGAGATGAACCGTCCCTTAGTGTCCCTCCCCCGTGCTCTCATGGTAGCATGTCTATCCCTGAGGATTCCATGTAGACGAGCACTTTCCAGGATCCCCAGATCACACTTTGGGTGACACTGGATAATTTTAACATCACAATTTGATACAACGTTTCCAAACATTTTCCAAGCCAAATTTACCTTTCCCTCTCTTCCTGTTTTCTTTGTTGGCTCTCGTGCAGGGAATGAGTATTCTCATTTGTGTTATTTCTAACGCAGCAAAAGAAGAAGAATGATAAGTCACCAGCAAACAGGTTTGTGAGTGTTCCCAATCTAAGTGCTCTGGAATCCAGTGGCGTGGGCAATGGACATCCTACCCGCCTGGAACCCATTCCCAATTCTCCAGCCCATGATGTTGAGTTCAACAGCAACAAGCCTCTTCCACAACCATTGCCACCCAAAGAGCCCAAGACATTTTTGAGGTGAGCCACGTCTCACCAGTAGCCTTTTTTTCCCCCTTCTTCTCATTTTTAGCTTATGAAATTTCCCCTTTTTACATTACAGAAATCCACTACTTCAAAAAAACCTAAAAAAATAACATGAGATAGTTTGAAAATGTTTTATGACCTATCTAGAAAGTTCTGTTTTGACATTGTCCAAGGATTTTTTTTTCACTTATCAGTAGTGAGATTTCTAAATGCTAACAGGTGTTCACATAATTCATGTGCTAAGAGTTTTAATATTTACAGCTTACCAAGGTTTTATTAGTACAAACCTTAATTTTCAGAACTTTCAAATCTTTTTCATTTATTAGAATGTTCACTTCTAATGCTTTACGTTATGTATTTTATCTTATTAACATACATATACATATCGCCAAATTCAAGGAAAATTAAGCTCTGGGAACTTAATGCTGTAGTTAAATACAAATACATTTAGAAACCAGTTTTAAATTAATTCTAGTTTGACGTTGCCTCCGCCTTGATTAAATATATTAAGTAAATTTTGAAGGAAATGAAATTATTATGTCATTACATGATTAAAATTAAAAAGTACTGGCTTGCACTCACTTTACTAGAACTGATTTTATTTTGTTGTTGACTCAAGTTAATTTTTCTCTTATTTTTACTAAATCCTAATAACTCCACTACTAAGTCTTATAAGTGGGGTTTGTATTTCTGTTTTTAAGCTAAGTGATCTCTAATGTAGTTAATGACTCATTAAAGAGTTAAAAAAAGACAATGAAAAATAGTCAACGCTGTCTCTGAATGTGTCTCCTGCTAAATATTCTGTGTTGCTTGTTTCCCGTGCATGGGTGCGTTCAGGTATCAGTAAGATGCATGTGCATGAGCTCACGGAACTTGACCGCTGGACTTTCCATAACACATTGTTGCGTGCCTTGTATTTCCCCCAAGACGGTAGGGATGCTTTTGTTTTCTCAAGTAGCCCAAAGAACCTAGTTAGAATTCAGGCGTCAGAGCTTACAAAGTAGGAAGAAAACTAGGTTTTAGTGCACTCTGAAGTATCTGATAGGATAATGGAAGCTTAATGTAAATATCCAAATAGTAAAAAAGAACTAGACTTTGATTTACGTTAGTTCTAGTGAAGGGTACCTATGTGAGAATCGACCCCTTGCATCAGGGTCTGATAATTGAAGGGGAAAGTTGCCAAAAGAGGGGACACTATTTTGTTTGCTCTCCTCTCCCACACTCAATATATCAAACCTCAAAGATGAGTTTGTTGTTTTTGCCAGTCGTTTACTTTTCGGATCCTAGACTGTGACGTGGCTCCTCTGTCACAGAGTTCCTGTGAGCTGCCACTGGGACTCCTGTTGTCAGAGGAAGCACCCTAATGCAGAGTAGCCAGTCCTTAGAGACAGTTCTGATGTGGGGTACCAGTTGTAGAAATCAGCGCTCATGTTTAACACTTTCCCATTCCTTTGCAAACCGTTTAATCCTGGGTTCTGTGTCTCTCTTTTTATGAATCCAGTCCTCCTCAGAGTGAAGCCTCCCCGGTGGCTTCTCCAGATCCCCAGCGCCAGGAGTGGTTTGCTCGGTACTTCACATTCTGAATGAATTGTGCTGGCACAGCTCCCTGTGGACTGTTCCGAGAGCATGGCCGCGTGTGAATCATTCTGTGGACAGGCCTCTCTGCATAAAACACTGTGACTGAGCAAGTGTTTGTCTCTCTGATTTGAAAATGCACTGTATTTCTTGTGATATCTATTGGAATCACTCTCTGAGGTACTATATTATGTGTGTAATTATAACAGCTATTTTTAATTTAGATGGAAGTCTTAATCTTTGTAATTACTGCATAATAAATTTTGTTAGAACAAATGTTTTTCGTGGTTGTTTTCTATCAGGTATGCTTTAAACACTTTTTTAATACCAGGTATAAGACTTGTCAATAAGTTTTACTGCACTAATGATCATAAATTGTTACTTTAATAGTGTTAATATCAATATAGGGAAATTTATTATTATCTTCCATTGTTGTGTATAATTTTAACTAAATTGTTAACATTTATAAATCCAGAATAAAGGAATTTATGTAAACTGTGTACTTCCAAGTATATGAATTCTTGTTGGTTTATAGCTTTTTTCTTTTTTGATTCTGATAGATGAGATGTAAACCTTCAAAAAAGTTAGTATCTATGAGCAATATTATTTAGGGCCAAAGGTGGTATGTGAAAGAGGTCTACTATAACTTGTCTTAAAAAAAAGGCTATGCCAGGTGTAGTGGTACATACCTTTAATTTCAACACTTCAGATCACTGTGCACTGGAGGCCAGCATGGTCTACTAGTGCCAGCCAGGGCTATATAGTAAAACCCATCTTCAAAACAAAACAAAACAAAACAAACACCTGCTTGTCAGTTTTCATAGTAGCATGGTTTGTGTTAACATGTAATATGTCATATTTGGGGAGTTTTATCTACTTTTTATGAGTGCATGTGTGTATATGTGCATGTATTTCTGTACGCATGTTCATGTGCATACATGTGGAGGTCTAAGGTTGATGTCAGGGATCATCATGGATTCCCCCTTTTCCAGAATCTATTAGTCAAACGTAGAGTTCACTGAGGTGGTGAGTCCTATTAGCTGATCTCCTTCCTCCGCCTTCCAGGACTGAAATTGCAGGTGGACAACCATGCCCTCCTAGCAATTCTATGAGTTCCTAAGGCCCCAACTCTTCCAGACCTTACATTTCTGCAGCAAGTGCTTTAACCCGAGCCAGCTCTCCAGATCTCACTTAAGCTTTAGTCCACCTTAGCAAAATACTTTGCGGTGACTCTAAGATCAGTAGACTTCTCCAGAAGAGTTAAGTTCAGTCACTCTTGCCTGCTAATAATTGGTTTCTGTGAACTCTGCCAACAAAAGGATGTGGCCCTTGTGATGGCTGCAGTAGCTACGTCTAAGCTTCATCCACAAAGATCAGTGTCACAATCAAAATGGGCTTGTCTTAGAACTTTCTTAGAAACATTAAAAAAATGTCTGTTCCATCCCAAAAGGGAAGGAACCAATAGACCAAGTCTAGCTTCCCAAATGAGTTTCTTTGGAGTTGATAACATGAGATGGTTAATGTAGGGGAAGCTTGCATCATAGAAAATCCCATGCAAAACCCATGGGATGTGGCTCAGTGTCAAGAGTGCTTGGTGCACCTGAGTTCAAACCCATGACTCTTGACACATTGTTCTCTGACCTTCCTACGTTTGAGCCCCCAGGATCCACCACAATAAATAAATAGATGTAATTCTAAACTTTTTTTTAAAAGTACCACTCCAAGTCATTTTAGAAAATCTCTTACCTACTTTCATGCAGATGGCTAGGAGAGAGTGATGACTAGAATGAGACGCAAAGGTCGTCTGGGTCTTAAGACCCCTCTTCTCTCCAAGATGGAATGTCCACAAATCAATTGCCATTGCCATAGGCCTAGCTATCAGTTATATTGCCCAGCTCACTACAGGTCATGGTCTTCTGTAGGCTAATAGCTCTGCTTCAAGAGCTCTCCCTCTCTTTCTCTCTTTCTCTCTCTCTCTCTCTCTCTCTCTCTCTCTCTCTCTCTCTCTCTCTCACACACACACACACACACACACACACACCACCTGTGTAAAGGCTATACAAGATTTAAGAATGCCCTGTTAGCCAGTTATGGTGGTTCACACCTGTAATCCTAGCACTTGAGAAGCAGAAGGACCACAGATTGGAGGTGTTGTAAGCTACCTAACAAGACTGTGTCTCAAAAAAATTAATAATTCTAGCCATTGTAGAGTCAAAAACACAACTCTTACCTCAAAGGAGAGAACAATTTATCCTGGAACAAACCATGAGTGGCCATGGCTCATTTACTCCCCTTCCATGGACCAGTTTGCTAACAGTTTCATGAAGTGAAAGACCCCCGTGGGGAGACTCCCACTCAAGTCTCGGGAGGACGCGCACCCAAGGAATCACAAGAGACCATCTTGATGTAAACACATGAGGCAGTTTAATTTTCGGAGCACCTGTTTGACCCCTAATCTCACGCAGGAGACAAGGGAATCGACCATGAGGCTCAGAGATTAGGGGTTTATATAGGAAAAAGGTCTGGGGGAACAAAGGAATCAGTGTGGCTATACATGATTGGCTAATTCAAATATTAACTATATTACGTGCAGAACAGAGTGGAAAATTCCTAAGGTTGATGTTGATCTGAGTCAACAGAGCATCTGACCTTAAACCATATCTAAGAGGACCAGATGGCCCACTACTCAGTGTCTGCCCAGACATGTCCTTGCATGTTTTTTATAGTTTATGTCTTCTTGACCTGCTAGTTCTCGGGATGTCTAACAGCCTGCTTATTTTTGCCCAGGTTTATTTGGACATGTTCATCCTTGGTCCACTGTGTTTTTCTCAAACCTGCAATTTTCTCACTAGCCAGCACAAGTCTCAAATTTAATTCTTTCAGAAGGATTTTTTGTTTGTTTGTTTGTTTTTTTCGAGACAGGGTTTCTCTGTGTAATCTTGGCTGTCCTAGAACTCACTCTGTAGACCAGGCTGGCCTCGAACTCAGAAATCCACCTGCCTCTGCCTCCCAAGTGCTGGGATTATGGGTGTGTGCTACCACCACCTCGTGTGAAGTTTTTATAGGATCATAAAATCATTAATATGGAACCAATATATTATACAGGTATACTGCTTAGTTTCAAATGTCAACTTGCTTTAACCTAGAATTACCTCAGAAAAGAGATTCTTTTTTTTTTCCTTTTTGTTTGTTTAGTTTTTGTTTGTTTATTTTGTTTTTATTTTGTTGAAATATATACCTGTTGAATATATTTCTGACTGTCCTGAAACTGGCTTTGTAGATCAGGGTGACCTTGAACTCACTGAGATCAACCAGCTGGGATTAAAGACCTTTTGCCACCACGCCCAGCAGAGAAAGGAGTCTGAATTGAGGAACTGCCCATATCAGATTGTCCTGTAGGAATGTCTGTGAGGGACTGTATCTTTAACTGATGTACAAAGAGGGCCCAGCCCTAGGAAGTACCCTCTGCAGGCAGGTAGTCCTGAATTATATAAGAAAGCTAGCTGAGTATTGGCCTGTGAGCCAGTCTGCAAGCAGCATCTCCCAGGGCTCCTGCCACCCTTTGGCTGTAAAATTGGGTCAGAGTTAATTCTGGATGGAATGGCAGGTGTACTGTCGAGTTGAAAGACCCCCAGAACTGGGGAGATCCTTACTCAAGTCTCGGGATGACGCGACCACCCAAGGACTCACGAGAGACCAAACTTGCTGCAATCACATGAGGTTTATTGGGGATACCAGTACTGCGTCGATCTCGTGACCATGCTGGCCAGAGTTCGACACCGAACACAAGAAGTGTCGGGTATTTAAAGGAA
>NW_022196909.1:18049144-18066336 GCF_008632895.1 Mastomys coucha
GGATCCCCAATCCACTGGGACATCTCCCAGGGTACTAGTCAGTGGTCCTGACACATCTGTCGACCAGCCCCCTTTCCCCTTCACGGAGGGCAGGGAGTCGCTAACTGAAAATAAACTCTCTGGGGACTCGAACCCCAGACCCTGCCATCTATAAACCCTGCCATCTCGGGAAGCGGCTAACTACAAATCTACAGGTTGTAAAGCAAGCAAACAGTTCCTAGACAAATGGAAAACACACAGACAGACAAACGGATCACATGTAGGAACTCACCTCCAAGGGGTCTTCAGAGAGTCAAGGGTGGTCGTAAATCCCAGACGAGCCCCCAAATGAAAGACCCCCAGAACTGGGGAGATCCTTACTCAAGTCTCGGGATGACGCGACCACCCAAGGACTCACGAGAGACTGAACTTGCTGCAATCACATGAGGTTTATTGGGGATACCGGTACCGCGTCGATCTCATGACCTTACTGGCCAGAGTTCGATGCCAGGGTCGATCTCGTGACCATGCTGGCCAGAGTTCGACACCGAACACAAGACGACACCGAACACAAGAAGTGTCGGGTATTTAAAGGAAGCTGGGGGTGGAGAGAGGGTTACAGAACATAAACAGTGGAAAATTTCAGAGGGACCTGAACCCAAGGTGTTCAGTTAGGGAGGGGAACATATTCATTCTAGGAATGTAATCTCCATCTACTGGTTGACAGGGTGGAGAGTCTCATAAACCACTAGACCTTCATTCTTAGTTCCGCCCTCATTGTGGATCCGCCAGGAGGGGCAGGTATCGGGAACCAGAGCCCTAAGGCTCTCAGTTCCTAGAACTGGCTATTTTATATTTTTGGCTGGCTACATTGGCCCTCCATGTCCTTTTAGATAAAGGTTATACACCATACATTTGTATTAAATGCCCTCATTTTAAATTCTAAGATTCTCCAGCCTTTCAGAGTTACTGCGGTGACTTTCCTCAGTGAAGGACTAGGACCTGGAACTGCCAGATAAATCCTTTCCCCCTCAAAGTTGCTTTTGGTCCGGATTATTTTTCACAGCAGCAGAAACGAAACTAGAGGAGGAGGTTACAGCAGAGCTTGGAAATCTCTGCTTAAGGCTTCGGATGCTATTGGATGGCCCTCCTAACTTTTGAGTTGGGGGAAGCTAGTGGTCCGAAATGTCAAGACATTCCAAAAGGGCTTAAGAGATGGCTCAACTGTTAAGAGCACGAACTGCCCTTCTGGAGGACCCAAGTTTGATAGCCAGTACCAGGGAGCATCCAAGTGTCTGTTTCTCCAGCTCGAGACCAACACCCTCTTTTTGCCTAAGAACCTGCACTCGCATGCACACACCCACACAGACACACATATACCCCTAATTAAAAATAATAAACCAATGCGTTCAAAAAAGTTTCACCAGCTACTCACAAGACTATTCAGCCAGACAATAAGGTTGGCCAGAAATACCTTTTAAGGAGTTTAAAGATGGCTTAAAGCAAATGAGGGTTTGGATCTGTCATATTCCGATCTTCACAATCAAGTTCTAATCAGTTATTCAGACTTTAGTAGGTTCAGTGTAAAGCGGGGTTTCTTTCCACGTACTTGCGGTTGTTTTAAAAACAGTTCTATGTACTCTAGCTGGTCTAGAATGAACTATGTAGACTTGACTGGCCCTCAACTTCCAAAAATCCACCTGTGCCTGCCTCTGTCCCTCCAAGGATTGAAGTCTAGTACTGTCAAGCCTGACTGTGAGCACTTTTGATACAGGTTCTTCAAATGCATTGGAGCCTTTCTTGGGTTTGATTCTTGGCTCTATGTTGAGGGCCATGCAGGAGGAATAACAAACAGCTTTAGAACTCATGGAATGCAGCCCAATGGTTAGCACCATGGTGGGTGTCCTGAGACAGGCAGGGCTCCAGGGCCCACATGTCCTGAGGACTTCATGCTCTGCTTGCTGCCCTCTGAATCTAAGAATTGTATGGAAATTCTAAAGGGGCTTCCAGCCCCTCACTGGGCAATATCACTGGCACTCACAATAACAGTGCTTGATCTTTTTCAGGCACTGCTGCTGGGGCAGATTAACAATTCAATCATCATCCTAGTAAAGTACATTGTCAGCTATGATCACCACCATTAGAAAGAATTTGGAAAAATAAAATTGCTAGTGAAGCTAGGTTAAGATGTCTTTGCTAGGGGCTGGTGATATGGCTCAGCGGTTAAGAGCACTGACTGCTCTTCCAGAAGTCCTGAGTTCAAATCCCAGCACCCACTGAGAGATTAAAATTAAGTTTTCAAGCTGTACTGTTCCCACAGTTGGTTAGACTCAGCGGGCGGCTAGTTCCCAAGAACCCAGAAACAAGAGAACCAAGACAACCTGGCCTGAGAACCCAGAAACAACCTGGCCCAAAACAATTGCCAGGTGGCTAGCCCACCCCTGGACCCTAGCACGAGCCAGCACCAATCAGAATCCACCCCATACCTTCCCCTTACTCCAGTCTTCCCTTTTGCCCCAACAACAGCACAGAAATAAAAAGCTGCCTAAGACCTTGCTCGGGGCCAGACTCCTCTACCCCTGCGAGGGATATGAGTCTCACCCCAGCTAGCTGGAATAAAAAGCCTCTTGCAGATTGCATCAAGTCCATGTCTTGATGGTATGTGGGGTCGTGGACTCCAGGGATTTGAGTGTGGGGGTCCCTCCGGGAATCTCACACCACATGGTGGCTCACAAACATCTGTCATGGGATCTGCTGCATTCTTCTGGTATATGTCTGAAGAGAGTTACAGTGTACTCATATACATAAAATAAAGTAAGTCTTAACAAATACATCTAAAAACATAAGGAGTTGCCATAATCATGGTGTTTCTTCACAGCAATGGAATGCTGACTGAGACAACAGGCAATTTCTTAAAAAAAAAAAAAAAGAAAGAAAGAAAAAAGTTTTTGCTAGGGGCCGGATGTAGAAAGTCTTAAGGAACAATTTGAAGTTCAGAAAAACACACTCTTGTTGGTTGACTTTTTGAGATCAGGGAAGAACAGTGGCAGCACGGGCTGACATGACTCTTGCTGAAGCTGAGTGGGGTTCAAGATAATGAATTTCTTATACCCAGTTTTGCCCTCAGCTTCCTGATTTGATTTCATAAAAATTGCTCATAGGCAGATGTGCAGTCTGAGGATTTAAAGTAGAAATGACCTTACAAAAACCATAACACCACTTATAAACTTTCGCTCGAAATGGATCAGAGAACTATACTAAATGAAAAAAAAAAATCTCACAAAGCATCCAGAAAAATATTGTGACCTGGAAGTAGGCAGATTCATTGACACATCCCCATCCCACCCCACCCCCTAAAAAACAAACAAAACCACACGTGTTCTAAAATACCTTAGGATGCTAACCAAAGTCGAGTCCCAGATCGCCAACACCCCGTCCTAATATGTCACCAGGGTTCCCCCAACCCCCAGTCTCTCCACCCCGTGTTCGTCCACCTAAAGGTCCCTTCGCGGCATTCCCGCCCGCCTGAATTATCCACTCCGCCCTAAGCCCGCCCTTGAAGCCCGTGTCCCTCTCAAACCCCGCCCCATCTCCCAGAGCCCCGCCCCTCAAACGGCCTGCCCCTCCCAAACCCCACCCCCAGCCCCCTGAGTCCCGCCCCTCTCCCCGCTCCCGCCTCCCGCTCGCTCGCAGACTCCGGCTCCGGTAGTGGCGCGCGCCCGCCTGCGTCCGCACCCGGAAGAGCAGCGGCCGCCGGAAAGTTGAGGCAGTGCGCGGCTCGGGGTCCGCGGGAAGCACGAGTCCTTCCGAGGCCGGGCGAAAGCCGCGCCGAGAGGGAGGCCTGCGCGCCCCCGCGCAAGGCGGCCCCACGAGCGGCCGCGCGCACGCCCCGCCCCCTCCAACGCTGGGGGTGACCCACGGGAGCAAGAGCGGCCCCGGCGACCACGACAGTGCGTGTTGAGCCCGTAAGTGACCGCCGCCAACCTTCGGGTCCCGGGGATCGTTTCCCTTCCCGTGGTTAGCGTCAGGTCTCGTCCGCATCCTTTTGATTTCTAAACTGCCCGCGGGGCTGGGAGGCCGCAGCCAACCACCTGTGGACTAGAAGAGAAAATTTGGAAAAAGCAACCCCTCCCCTAGGCTCTCGCTGGCCGGGCGGCCTGGAGGCGCGCAATGAGCGCGCACCCGCGAATGGCGCGCCACGCGGGGCTGAGGCGCGCGCCCCGGCGGGGCGTGGCCACAGCTCCCGAGGGGCGGGGGCTAGGATGAGCCGGGGTGAGGAGCGAGGCTCTATCCCCAAATTGCTCTTTTGGGCGCCACCTTGCAGTGGAGAGTGTGCAAGAAAGCCAAGCCCTTTTATTTGTTTGGGTGCCAGATATTCAGCAAGGCAAGAGGAGAGGGAATTTGATAGTTGTACAACAACCATCTCCCCCCCCCCCACACACACACACACCACAGACAATAAATGGCTTAAGTCTGTATCACGAGGCCTAAGGTTCTGGGTTGGCAAAACTTGTCTAATTGCACAGATGTTGGAAGCAAAAAAAAAAAAAAAAAGCTGTGTTTAGAAAATATCGACCCATTTAACACTGTAATTTGCCGGCTTAACTCTGCAAAAATTTAACTTGCCCCTATTAGGAACATAAAATTCTATGGTCGCCCCCTTACTGCTCTGTTGGAGTTGGGTATGTTGTTATTGTACCAGTTTGCTACGTTTCCTGTTCTACATTCACTTTGTATTTGTAAAATCTTAAAGATATTCCTTTAGTCACTCCTGAGGGCAGTGCTGTGATTTTTTTTTTCTCCCCCAGCAAAGATCCACATCATGAAATACTATGATCCCTTTTGCAGGTGCTCTTGTTTTACTCTTGGCTGATTGATTATGCTATTACCTAACCAAAACCAAGTTGCTTAGTATTTTCGTGTTGGCTTACTTTCACCGATTCTCTGAAAAATGACTTCTCTCTAATCTCCTCCTGGCCTCCTGTAATTGTCAGTATTCTTGGCTTAACTCGGATGCCACTTTATACTTTCTATACCTCCCAGCTAAGCAGGTGTTCAGAGAAGGCAGAATCAGTAGCCAGTGGGATCAACCTGATGTGTGATGCCAAACTGAACTTTAACTGAACTATATATAGTCTTCTTCCACGTCATAGGACTTAGAGAGGATGATATATGTTATATAAGTAAGATAAGGCCAATAAAAAACACACCTCTGCTAAGGTACTTGTAGCTAGTATGGAACCCCCAAGGCAGTTCATGGTTTCTTCTTTGGTACTTGTCAGCTCATTTAAATTGAATCTGTGTGTGTGTGTGTGTGTGTGTATGTGTGTGTGTGTGTGTGTGTGTGTGCGCACCTGTGCCTGAATGTTACGTGTTGTCATCAGAGTCCAGGGGCATCAGATCCCCAGGAACAAGAGTTACAGGCAACTGTGAGCCTTTCCTATAACGGTGTTAGGATTCAAATCCACGTCCTCTAGAAGAACAGCAAGTGCCCTTAGCCCCTGAGCCATCTGTCCAGACCCTTCCTCTCACTCTTACTCACATTACCTCTTTAGTCCTTCTAGGATGGTTTGGTTTAGATCCATCACTTGGGTCTCTGAGGGCCTGGTACCTTTTTACTATGCTTTTTCTTTCATTTGTGAGGATCCTGGCTTGTGCAGGGTAGATGTGATGTAGTAGAGTCAGGCTTAGGATTTGTGATATGACTGTCCATATGAACATGAGGTAGACCCCCTATGTTTGTAAGTACACATTTGAGAAAGGCTTGCTCAGAGAGTGCAATAAGTGAAGTAAAGTATATATAATATTTCTTTGCATTCTTATTGTTCAAAACTTAATGCTCCCTTCTTTTGTCCATTCGTCTAGCTTTTCTACACCTTTAGCAACTGCTTTTATTGAAGCCCATCATTTCCCTATGCTAATAAGAAAAAGCAGGAAACAAATTTACTACAGTGTACAATCCTAAAGCAAGTCCCTAGTCATGTTAGAACTATCAATCTGATTAATAGTATGCTTTGCTTATGAAGCTCTGTGTGTGTGCATGTGTGTGTGTGTGTGTGTGTGTGTGTGTGAGAGAGAGAGAGAGAGAGAGAGAGAGAGAGAGAGTCAGACAGATGATGATGATGATGATACACGACTGGAAAACTGAGGCAGGAGAATTGCTGCAAATTTGAATCCAGCCTGGGCTACAAGTCGGTTCCAAGTCAACCCACATTTTTGAGCAGAGATGGCCTCAGAACACCCACTAAAGGCAGGGACGAGGGGGGGGGGGCAGAGCTTCCTACGTGTAGCATATAAATTATAATATGTTATAAAGGGCTGACGAGGAGAAAGATTGGGGAAAACATGAGAAATACTTTGTGCTATTTAATACGTTTCAGTGTCAGCCAATTCCGTGAATTAAAATTAACTTCACTAATTTTTTTTTCTTTTCTCTCTTTTTTTTTTCTTTAAGAAAACGCTTTCACAGCCCAGGTCTGTAATTTCCTCAGGTACATTAAGTCGTGAATTCCCAGGGGACAGAGACCACCAGCACAGGCTTCTTCCCAGGACCCCACACAGCATGCTTCTCTGGGTGCAGCAGGCTGGTGCTCATGCTGAACCCAGGTGCCTCCCTCATTGGCCCCTAGTTCCCATTCTTTTTTTTTTTTTCACTGTTTTAGGAATCTGTCCTGGCTCTTAGCGTGCTTAGGATGCTCAGAATGCACACTGATCCTGGCAAGAACCTTACCTGTCATGTGTGTGTTTACAACAGTGCCGTCAGCAGGCTGACACTGCATTCTCTCTCAGTCTTGCCATGGTGGTGTTTATGGGACCTTCTTTTGAACAGCACCCTGTCCCTTGATGTCTACAACCCGTCCTGTAGATTTGCATGTGTCTGGCCAACAGAACACCTCTCTGTTTTCTAAAGGGCTTAGAGAACACAGGGCAGAACCTCTCTAAAATTTGTCATTTTCTGGAATTACTGGAAGATGGCTGCTTCTTCAGGAAGAACCTCATGATTTTTTTTTCTTTTTTGTTTTATTTGTGCACACGCACAAATAAAAGTGTGTGTGTGTGTGTGTGTGTGTGTGTGTGTGTGAGAGAGAGAGAGAGAGAGAGAGAGAGAGAGAGAATGAACGAATGAATATGGGTGCATGTATACTATAACAACTGTGTGGAGGTCAGAAGAAACTTTGTGGCATTGGTTCTTGCCTGCCACCTTGAGACATGAGCTCTCTTGTCTCTGCAGCTGCACTATACAGTCCAGGATAGTTGGCACCTTGAGCTCCTGGGTAATATTCCCGTCTCTACCACCCATGTCACAGTAGTAACACTGGAATTGTACATGCGATGTGTGCTACTGCCAGCTGGTTAAGTCGGTTCCAGGCATCCAGACTTGGATCCTTACTTAGTCTTGTGCTGCCAACACTGAGCCTCCCCTGTGGCCTCCACTTCGCTGAGTTTGAGTTTTCAAGACACTGTTTCTCTGCCTAGCTCTGGCTGTCTTAGAACTGTCGTTGTAGAAACAGGACAGCCTAGAACTCACAGAGCTCTACCTGCCTCTGCCTCCTGAGTGCTGGGGTTACAGGGTGTGCATCACCTTGGCCTAGCAACTCCACTGGTTTTTAAAGCGTGTTTTACATAGCTACAAAAGATAATTCATCTATAGGTAAGATTGAATTCAGATATTTTATGAGTATTGTATGATCCAAAGCTGGGGTGGTTTGTTAGCAAAGGATGTTTTTGGTAAGTTGTGTGCAAAGCTTACATAGCAAAGGTATAATAGGATCCTTTCTTCCTTTTTAGTAACCTGGACTCAAGATGAATAGTGAGCAGGTCGTACTGGTGGGTCAAGTGTTTGAGTCCTATGTTTCAGAGTACCACAAGAACGATATTCTTCTGATATTGAAAGAAGGAGATGAAGATGCTCACTACCCAGTTGTGGTTAATGCTATGACCCTTTTCGAGACCAACATGGAAATCGGAGACTATTTCACTGTGTTCCCCAATGAAGTACTAACAGTTTTTGACAGTGCACTTCGAAGGTCGGCCTTGGCAATTCTGCAGTCCCTTCCTGAGCCCAAGGGCTTATGTATGAAGCAGAATCTCCATGCCAGGATATCAGGTAAGTCATGAGAGCATGTTGTTGGCATGAAATATTCTGGGAATATTTAGATATACGGGAACACATGTGAGACTCAGAGCACTAAGAAATAATTGTTCTTCTGAGGCTCAGCAGGAAAACCGTGCTTGCTGCCAAGGGTGACAACCTGAACTTGGAACTGAGCCCTAACAATTGTCCTCTCACCTCCACGTGCCCACTACACACACACACTATCACAAGTGTCCATGCACACACACACACACACTATCACAAGTGTCCATGCACACACACACACACACTATCACAAGTGTCTGTGCACACGCACACCACACATGCACACTATCACAAGTTTCCATGCACACACACACACTATCACAAGTTTCCATGCACACACACACACTATCACAAGTTTCCATGCACACACACCACACATGCACACTATTACAAGATGTTCATGCACACAAACCACATATGCACACTATCACAAGTGTCTGTGAATACACACACACACACACACACACACACACATGCATACCTACAAAATAAATCTAAAAGGAATTTTAAAAAATAATTGATGTTTATGTTTAAAGTACATATCTTCTATATGGCAAATAATAATGATTGTCTTCTTAGCGTGGGATACTTGCCATGCCAACCTCAGGGAGGGGGCAGATATGAAGATATCAGCGTACTTGTATAAAACTGTAATCTACAACAGCTTCATGTGACTACTAACAATAAAATGTTGGTAATGTGTGAGTTAGAGAGGATTCTACCTCCTTGATCTTCAGAACTGTTTTACAAGATCACAATGAGGACTGTGCTGCTCAGCCATCAGGACCTTGGTGCATGCTTGTTGAGTACAAGGCGGTGTGTGTGTACGTGCATGTGTGTGTGTGTGTGTGTGTGTGTGTGTGTGTGTGTGTGTGTTTGCGCGTACATGTGTTTCTGCATGTGGGTATGCATGTGTGAGAGGCCAGGCCTCCATGCCTTACCACCCGAGCTTTTTAGATAGTACGAAGATTTTGTTTGCAAATTGTCAGTTTTGCTCAGTGTTGTATCGCCTTTGTCTTTTCATTATAAAATTCCAGCAACATAATATGAAAGATAAAGAAATCTTTTGTTTTTTTTTTCTTTTTTGGTTTGTTTGCTTGTTTTGGATTTTTGTTGTTTTGTTTTGGTAGGGGAGCTCAAGACAGGGTTTTTCTGTGTAGAACACTGGTTGTCCTAGAACTCACTCTGTAGACCAGGGTGGCCTAAGAACTCAGAGATCTACCTGCTTCTGCTTTCCAAGTGCTCAAATTAAAGGCATGTGCTCTCATCACCAGCTGTCAAGAAACCTGGGTATTGCCGGGCAGTGGTGGCGCACGCCTTTAACCCCAGCACTTGGGAGGCAGAGGCCGGTGGATTTCTGAGTTGGAGGCTAGCCTGGTCTACAGACTGAGTTCCAGGACAGCTAGGGCTATACAGAGAGACCCTGTCTTGAAAAAAAAAAAAAAAAAAAAAAAAAAAAAAAAAAAAAAAAAAAAAAAAAAAAAAAAAACAAAAAACAAAAAAACAAAAACAAAGAAACCTGGGTATTAAGCCAGGTGTTATGACACACGCTTTTAATCGCAGCACTTTAGAGGCAGGTCTTTTTGAGACCAGTCATTCTACATTCTGAGTTCCTGATCAGCCAGAGCTACATAAAGAGACCATGTCTCAAAAACCCCTCAACCTCATCCCCACAAAAGGTAACTTGGGTATTTTATTTCCAGGAATTTGGATATAAGAAGTGATTTGATTTCTGAGTATTGAGCTGCCAGTATTCAGAATATAACAAAACCAATACAATCAATACAATACAATACAGTCTGAATTAGTACTAATAAACAATACAGTCATTCAAAACTAGGCAAGCCAGCCTTGGGAACATGGAAAAGGAACAGGAAGGCAAATGTTGGGAGTGCCCACTTTGTCTGTATAGTATATGGTGAGAGAAATGACTGTCTGTAAGCTAGCAGAATAAAGCCAAGTCCACCTGCAGACCTGTTACCCATTATGCTGGGTTTCATGCAGCCCCATATCTCAAATGCCTAATTTGCTTGTAACTGATTTGCTTATAATTTTTTCTTTTCCACATCAGGCAGAATCTTGTCTTGAAGCCCAGGCATGCCTGAAACTTGAAATCCTCCTGCCTCAGCTTCCTGAGGTTGCTGGATCGCGTGCGCGCGCGCGCATGCGCGCGCGCACACACACACACACACACACACACACACACACCCGTTATGTGTCCCGCCCATGGTTGCTAGGATACCTTGATTATTGTCGCTATTGCTGGGCTTTCAGAGTAGCTGTATTAACAGACCAACAGAGTGCTGCCCCAAGAAGCTGAAGCCACTGGGATCCTTGCTGTAGCTGTTTCTTACCAGCTCAGCAGAGCCTAAAGATTGCCAACCAGATTTACACTTGACCTTAGCCAACAAGCTGAGAAGTAATACATAACTAGATTTTCAGCCACTGAATTTTAGAATGAATCTTGCAGCATCGGTCAGCACAGCAAACACTACTGATAAACCCATTAGAAGTAACCTTGACTAGCAGGACTGGCAACTTTGCACCCCAGTGGTATAGCTGAGCTGGGCTCATGGTTTTGCATATTAGGTTTTTTGGTTTTTTTTTTATTCTAACCTTTCAGTTGCCTCTTTTTCTAGTATTGAAAACCACATGTTTTTAAGAGGATAAAGTGATAGTGTGGATAAAGTTCTATTCAAATCAAAGCTTGAGAAGAGTCATATTTAAATTCCGAATCCGAGACAAATGGACCTGTCGGTCATCATGCTGCCATCTCTTTGTTACCCTTTTGCTCTGCTGGGTGATGACTAAATAAGTTGAGCTCATATGTGTCAGGCGGTGGAATTTTGTTGTGCTCCTGGGACTGTCTTCGTGAGAGCCGATCTTTCTTAGCCCTGCTTGTAGTTTCTAGAGATGTGCTTTCAAAAGAGTCCACACCACTCTCTGTTGTCTAAAATCTGTAGTTTTTTTTCTTAATTGGGTTGATCTGATTTTTTTTTTTTTTTTTTTTAAGTAAAACACTAACGTGGTCATGTGCTTGCCGTACAGCCATAAAGTCCTGATTTTGGATCCTTAGGATCCAGGTATAGTGCTGGGTATGGTAGCGAGCCCCTGTGATCCCAGCACTCTGGAGGCAAACACAGGAGATTCCCTGAGGCTTGTTGGCCAGCCAATCTCATGTGAGAGACTTGGTCACAAAACACATTGTGGATAAACAATTCAGGAAGGTACTGGACATGAGTACCTACCCCACACATACAGTAGAGTAAACATTAAGACATAAACATTTCTCCCCTGAAATATTGCTACAGTATTTTCTGGGAAAGAAATAACATTCTGTGGAGTCAGCTATCAAAGTGTAAGTTGATGTCATCTTTTCATTAGGTTTGCCTGTTTGTCCAGAACTGGTCAGGGAACACATTCCTAAAACCAAGGATGTGGGACACTTCTTATCTGTCACTGGGACAGTGATCCGAACGAGTCTGGTGAAGGTCCTGGAGTTCGAGCGGGATTACATGTGTAACAAATGCAAGCATGTATTTGTGGTGAAGGCCGACTTCGATCAGTATTACACCTTCAGTCGGCCATCTTCATGTCCAAGCTTAGACAGCTGTGATTCCTCAAAATTCACTTGCCTCTCCGACTTGTCTTCATCTTCAGCCAGATGTCGGGATTACCAGGAAATCAAAATTCAAGAGCAGGTAAATGATCAAGCCAATGAGGAAAAAAAAAAATGACAGATTTGGACATGTTTTCTACTACAGTCAGATGGCTGGGATTGGAGAATATAAAATGGAACAAATGGCCCCATACCTTCACTTTGTGGGAGATCAAAGTCAAAGTTGTCGAATGTATTGGAATATAGGTTTTAGAAATCATGCAGTCACAGTTTTGGAGCACTGATGAGATTTTAGAACCATTGAATTGTATTTTAAAAGTAAATATTGGAGCTAGAGAGAGGGCTCTGGGGATTAGAGTAGGTGCTGCTGCTCTTGCAGAGGACCTCTGTTTGTTCCCAGCACCTACAAGGTGCTGTCTGCAACTCCACTTCCAGAGGATCCAGTGCCCTCCTCTGGACTCTGCTGGCACTGCATGTTTGTGATGCACAGACATACGTGCAGGCAAAACACCCATAACATAAGTAAAATTAAATAAATGAATAAAAAGTTTATATTAAGCATTCTAAACTAACTGCACTTAGGAATATGATAAAAATTTAGTCACTTTAACTGGTTGCTAAACATTTGCAAGCACAGAGATTGGAGTTTGTTTTGTTTTGTTTTGTTTCGGTTTTTTCGAGACAGGGTTTCTCTGAGTAGCCTTGGCTGTTCTGGAACTCACTCTGTAGACCAGGCTGGCCTTGAACTCAGAAATCCACCTGCCTCTGCCTTCCAAGTGCTGGCATTAAAGGTGTGTGCTACCACCGCCTGGCTGGAGTTTGGTTTTTAACAAATAAAGAGGAACTTAATTTTTTTTTCCTCAAATCAAAGATGTGTTCCCACATAAATTAGGAGAGAGGCAACTCAAGGCCAGCATGTAGGCTCCTCAGTGTGGAGTATTGACACTTCACCTTTCTTATCCCTCCATTGTTTTATTTAAATAGGTCTCACTCCAGCATCCTGACCTAGAACTCCCCTTGTGTGGGAATACTTTCTGAGAAATGCTGTTTGAAAGTGGCCTTTACAGTTCTAACTTTTGCCCATCCTGTGACCATTCTGTGCTCATTCTGCTTATACACTGTAATTCAGCCTCTGACTCAGAACAGTGTGCGTAAGATGTGGCAATGAGTCCTTCGACCATTCACTGGCAGTAGTGAGGCGTTGAAAGCAGTGCCTCCCTCCAAAAAGAATGCTGAAAGTAACATGTGGGCATAGACTGATAATATCTGTCTGTAGCTTTGTGTGCGGTTCTGAGACCACCGGGCCAGAAGAACGGTTTCCCTTCTTGTGAGATTCCTGTAAAAGAGTAAGACAGGCGTCCTTCATTCCTCTTACGGTTCCATGTCTACTGTACTGTTCAGTTAACGGAGAGGGCAGCCTTTGCTCGTTAGTAGACATCCGAATGCTTCAGAACAAAGCAGGCCCACTCTTGGGTAAACAATAGAAAAGATCAGGTGTTTTTCTTTCACTTTATGCTGTACCCTGCCACAGCATGCATCCCAGGCTGGCCTCACTCATGGTAATCCTCCTGCCACAGCCTCCCAAGTGCTGAGGTGGAGATTGTAGAAATGTGCCACCATGACGGACTTTTTCCACCATTCCTGATACGTGCCGTCTATTCCTGTGGTGGTATATGGTTTAGGATGGTGGCTTCCGTTTCATGATACCTGAATTCTAGTCAGAAGACTGAGGAGGAAGGATGGATGATGGTCAGATGAACCTACCATCTAATCAAGTCTTGTTAGCCTGCTATTACATGTTTGCTTACCTGTCATTGGCCAGGACTTAGGACTACCCCTAGCTTCAAGGGAACTTGGGAAATAGTCATTTATAAAGTCATGTCTACGTGGAATAAAGCCATTGTTCTATTACTAAGGAGTAATCCCAGGGGCTGGCCGGTTTTCAAGGTCTTCAGACTAGAGATTATGAAAGAAACGCCTCTTCCGTGCTAAACACAGCTTTGTCATCAAGTTTAAGTTGTTAGAACATGTATTGATTTTAACCATCTACAGTGTAGATTATACTTGGAAATAGTCCCCACATTTGGTGTTACAGTTTTATTCTACCTTAGTAAATTCTTGGTTTTTAGTTTTATTTTTGTATATGTGCGTGTGTATGAATCTCTTGTGTGTGGATGTCCACAGAGGTCAGAGGGTGGCAGATCATGTGGAGCTGGAATAACAGATGGTGTGAAACTGGTCATCTGGAAGCCCAGGAAGAGCTTGTAACTGCTGAGACATCTCTCCAGTGCCTGGTGTTAATGAATTTTCTCTCTCTGTCTCTCGCTCTCAAGACAAGGTCTCACTACATAGCCCAGCTCTCCTGAAACTATATAGCCCGGACTGGCCTTGAACTACCAGAGATCCATTGTCTCCCTGTGCTGGGGTTAAAGAAGCACGCCACCACACCCAGCTGTGTTAGTGAATTCAGAAGCTGATATTAGTCATAGTTTTTAATAAAAACTCCTTAAGTCTTATCATAATGAAACTATAGTATAATGTCAGAAACGGAAGCAGTTTCAAGGGCTCCATGTTTGGGATCTTTAGCATCTAGTGACGCACACTCATTTTCTTACCTTTTCGTTTGCTAGGTGCAAAGGCTGTCTGTTGGAAGTATCCCACGGTCTATGAAGGTTATTCTGGAAGACGACCTAGTAGACAGTTGCAAGTCTGGTAAGCAGTTACCTCTTCCTCTCTCAGATGGCAGTTCTGTGTTGCTCTGCTCAGTTTTGAACTGTTGGGTCTGTGTGATTGTCAGCTTCTCCCTCTCCCACCACCTACCTCCACCCCAGTAGTTGGGACTATAGATGGGTGCTACTGCATGTAACCAGCAAGAGTAAACTGTTGGTAGTTTGCATAGGAGGGTCTCAGCAGTCATTATTTATTTTTATTTCCCACAAAGTTACTAACAAGGGACCGAGGGCATTAAGTGGTCACCCTGTAAAGAGTTAGGCTTAGAGAGAGAAGGACGAAGAGCTAACCTGGGGCCCAGCTGTCTCCTGCCTTGCCGCTCACAGGGTCCTTTCTGACCAGGAGCTAGGTGACCTACCTAACCCCTTTTATAGAACTAAGCAGCAGGACTGGATAGATCCAGCTCACTGACTTCTGACCCAGGCCTCTCTTCAGTGTCATCTTAAAAGGGTTCTGATGGATTTGGCACTCAAAGGACTCAGGATGAGACTAGGCTGTCAAGTGTGCCTAAAGACATCTTACTGATACCTAAGCAAAAGGAGTAATTGCTTCTCTCTGCTGTGTGCTGATGGCACTACAAGGGAGTGACACAGGCTTTGAAAAAGAGTATTCTCAGTAGAGAACAGTGTTTCTATGTAGTGCATTGAACCTGAATTATGTCTACACTGAAATCTTAAGCCATATTTCTTTCAGATTGAAGGACAAGTAAAAGCAGTATGCTAACAGATATTTGCCTCATTACCCATAGCTGTACACCTAAGAAATCCAACAACCAAAACTGTGAGGCCTTTGTCCTTCAGGAATTCATACTCCTCAGAGCAGTGGATTGTTGTGCTAATGACTATGCTAAAGATCAAAGGGATGGATCTGACTGGGGATGTCTGCAGGACTACAGATGCTGGGGAAGGGAAAGTGTTTAAGTGGAAGAATTGTAGCTTCATGAATAGTTTGCATATTAATTATAGGAAAACACAAAACTTTTAAGTGAATGTTTGTGAACCTCACAGTTCACATAAATCTGCCATTCAAAAGCTTGCACATGTGAAACCATTTGTGTATTTAAGTATTTTTAAATGTTCTAGAAATGCAAGGTAATTTTAGTATAATAATAGGTAACACTAAGTTGAGATTCCATTGATTTATGTATACATATATATATATATATACATATATGTGTGTGTGTGTGTGTGTGTATACACACACACACACACACACACATACATATGGTCTAATTTTCATTGTAGTATCATGACTAAGTCAGATAATTTTCCCAAGGATGGTGGCAATGAGATTTACATCCAATCCTAATGAGTTTGTTATTCTTGGCCACTCTTCCTTGCTCTGTATTCTATATAATCACTGTTTATAGAAAAGAACCTCAGTATAATCCATTAGAGTGAAAATAGTAAGAGGGTGTATCAAGTAAGTATGTATTGAAACTTACTCCATTTTGTTTTGTTTTGGTTTGGTTTTGGTTTTGGTTTTTTCCAGACAGGGTTTCTCCATATAGCCCTGGCTGTCCTGGAACTCACTCTGTAGACCAGGCTGGCCTGGAACTAAGAAATCTGCCTGCCTCTGCCTCCCAAATGCCGGGATTAAAGACGTGCGCCACCACCGCCTGGATGTTCCAGTTCTTTTTATTCAAAACTTTAAAAGGGAATACATTAAAATGCCATTATTCTAGATTGACCTTGAAAAGTGTATGAAAATTCTTGGAAACACATATGTAAAACACTGTTACTGTGTTTGTCTGCATTTGGCATGAAGTTGCATTTAGCTAGAAATGTGCCTGCTGGTGTATATACTAGCTCCACCAATTGTATGTGGTTAGTATCTAACGAACCCTTCTCCAGGAAATCTAAAGCTCTAGAGAGTACACATTCATTACCCATAGAGATTTAGAGAATGAAAGGCATTGTGTAGCACAGAAACATACATGGCAGTCGGGCAGGAAGAATTGCCTGCTGCAACATGGTATTTCTTGTATAACATATAAATATCAAGATTGGGTTTGAGATAAATTCAACATCCTGCATTCAAGATGACTGAAATTTAGAGGGATCAAGTTTATGAAATTTTTGTTTTGTTTTTGGTCCCCCTTTTTATATTCCTAAAATGCTGGATGTCACAAATTCTTGAATAATTGTTAAGTGAGAAGCTGTATTGTATATGTTATGATCACAGACATCGGAGATTAGTAAATGTGCCTAAAAGCTGCCTAGGGTCTCTTAAGAGAACATAGAAGTGTGGTCATTTGCCTCCCAGGAATAGGTTTTCCTCAGGTAGGGAGGAATAACTAAGGAACAAGTTGGTTGTTATTGGTAGATAAGAACAAGGCAAACATATTTTTAAGGCAGTGATCTTTAACCTTTTTAATGTTGTAAAGCTCTTAAGTAATATTAAAATAAACCATCTTTCAAAGAGCAATATTGTAAACTGTTTGCCAAGACAGTACAGAAATACAAAATAAAAATATGGGTTGGAGAGATGGCTCAGCAGTTAAGAGTACTGACTGCTCTTCCAGAGGTCCTGAGTTCAATTCCCAGCAACCACATGGTGGCTCACAAACATCTGTAATGACATACAATGCCTTCTTCTGGTGTGTCTGAAGACAGCAACAGTGTACTCACATACATTAAATAAATCTTATAAAAAAAAAATAAGGCCGGGCAGTGGTGGCGCACGCCTTTAATCCCAGCACTTGGGAGGCAGAGGCAGGTGGAT
>NW_022196909.1:18066375-18076010 GCF_008632895.1 Mastomys coucha
AAAAAGGTATAAAAATTCTATTTCAATTCAGAAGTATCATTTGGAGACCTGTTTCCCTGGTCTGATCCTGTCACATGTTACTGCCCTTAAGCAAGATGGTGGTGAAGCCATATTCCAAAGTCAACATGGCGACCAGTCACAGGCTCAGTGAGCAATTTAAAATGAGCTGGCTGGTCATTCACCATCACTATTGCAATCACTTGGAGTTGGCAGCTGATACTGGGGCCAGGGCCAACTAGGACAGGAGGGAGGTAAGAGACGACGGGGCTTCACTGTACCTGGAGCCCCTGTGCTCAGTGGGAAGGGGATGTTTCCAAAAAACTGGACACAGGGAGTTCAGACCAATTTGAATAAATGTTTGTTTTAGATCCTGTGGCATCCATCTTCCCAGCATTTGCTAGAGATGCCAACACTATGGAATTGGCATCCCAATTGATAGTCTGTGATCTAATGGTTTATGGGGTGGGAGGTGTGTAATAAGATGTCTCTGTATCCTGGATACAGAGGGTCCTGGATCCTAACAGGCTATCTAGGGATAGATACTTATGAAGTTCGAAGAAATGATATATCTGGCAGAAAGGTGGGGGTAGAGAAAAGGACTCCATGTGGCCAGAAAAGACCTAGGCCATTTGGCTGGGGACTCCACTCCTCTTGGGTTCAGCAACATCTGACAAGTTATTTCTCCAATGGTGAATGAGCCAATTCAAGCCAGATTATATTAAAGGCAGGATTATTGGGAAGCTGTTCTCTGGCAAGCTCATTGTCCTCAAGGATTGAGGCCAGGGGAGTTGCCATTGGGGTGGGGGTGGGGAGCTGCTAGAGAAAGGATGCATGCACAGAGAGAGAGGAGGAGAAGAGACCAAAATGTCTGGATTATATAGAAAGAGCCTCTAGGGGGAAGGCAGCCCAGCCTTTGGGTTGGAAAGTTCAGAGTTGGGGGCCGAGGGATGCTAGAACCTGGGTGCCAGGCCTTAGTCCCTTGTCCTGGGGTCTGAACCTAGTTATTTTATGCTTTGAAGTAGAATCAATATACATTGATCTATAATTGGTCAGCCCTTTATTGAAAAAAAGCAGGAGACTGAGTAAAATATTAATAAAGTAAAAAGGAACACATAAGAAACTAAAGAACATGTCAGACAGCACTAGATTCCAAGCTAATGCAGTTTCAGTTTCTGGCTGATTAGTTTCTGAGAGAATGAACATGCCACCCAACATAACAGTGATAAATAAATTATCTCGTACACTATTCCCAGTAAAGGGTATTAATTATGTGATTATTATATAGCAGATTTTTTTTGTTGTGAAATGATGACTTTGACATTACGTATTCAAAAACAACTTTTTGCTTTAGGGCCTGAGAATCTGGGGTGTGTTTTAACCTGAAATTGGTTGTTGCTTTCTGAATGAACAGATGTACTTGGAAACAGAGTGTTTGGGCAGCTTATTTCTAATTTCTGGTCTTTTGCCAAAGCCATCTCACTGTGCATGATATTCCTGCTGGACTCATGTGGTGCTCTCCTTAGGAGATGACCTCACCATCTATGGTGTTGTAATGCAACGGTGGAAACCCTTTCAGCGAGATGCACGCTGTGAGGTGGAGATTGTCTTGAAAGCCAACTATGTCCAAGTGAATAATGAGCAGTCCTCAGGGATGGTCATGGATGAGGACACTCGAAAAGAATTTGAAGACTTCTGGGAATACTATAAGAGTGATCCCTTTGCAGGTTTGTGATTAAGGGCATAAGGCTCATCATAATTGATGACATTTAACTCAGTAGTTAAATGGGATGTGACTTGCTTATGTGATGTATAAGACAGTATGGCGTTGTTGACGGGTACCATTTAGTCTGTATCTTCAAGTCTGTTTCTGGCATTGAGATTTTGTTATTTCTTGGGTGTGTGTGCATGTGAAAGCCAGATGTCAATCTTACGTTATTCTTCAAAGCCATCATGTGCTTTCTTGCCTCCACCCCCAAGTCACAGAAACAAGTTGTCTGACTTGGGCAGAAGGCTTTTATTTTAAGCTAGACTCACTGGTCAGTGAGGCCTAGTGATTACTTGTCTCTTCTCCCATGCATTGGGATTACAAGCATGTGTGACCATGCCTAGCCTTTCATGTGAGTGCTAGGGACTAAACACAGGTCAGTCCTCGTGCTTTTATGCATTAAGTACATGATTTTCTTAGCATATTTCCAAATAAAGACCGTGTTAGCTAAGGATTTAAAATAGGGGAAAGATGGAGAGACGAGGGACAGAAGGTATTGTGAGCTTCCGATGCATCACATAAATAACACACCACAGCCTTGGGTTTAGAAAGTATTTATTTTTATTGAAAAAAAAAAACCCACATGTATAAAACATGAATTAAATTTTGTTTTCATTCTTCTTTGAAGCTTTCAAGAAAAATAAACTTATATCTCCATTCTAATGTATATTATTTTATTCCCAAGTCACAAGCCAAACTAGACACTTTATTTTACAAAGTAAAGCTTCTATTTGTCTACATATGTACAGTTTGCTTTTATTTTGTGGAATTTTTTTTTTAAATCTTCCACGTATAATACATACGTAGCATTCTCTGATCTTCCTTTTATGTAGTCAGTATAAAAAGGAGTTCAAAGTTCTCTAAAAGCTGTGGCTTTATGTAGCAAGTACTTTTAAAATCATCCATTTTTCAGTGTAGTTTTTGACTGAACTGTTGTTAGGTTCAGGTCCGTATAAGACTGTGCAATGCTTCTCTGGACCGGGTTCATTCCTCATCCATTCCAGTGCCATAGGCCATCTGCCTTCATTACTGCGCACTCTGCCCTGAAGATTCCCAAGTCCCTGTGCTGATGACTGAAGATCTGTCTTGTAATTAGGAAGTTGTAGCTCTGCAACTCATTTGTCAGATGAAGAATGGATTGTGTATAATAGCCTTATAACTCAGAAAGGCACCATGAAATTCAGGCAACATTCCTTAGTCTGAATGAACTCCCCTCTTATGGTCGTAGATACTGGTATATACTTGACCATTTTGAAGTTGTATGTGCATCTTGCTGGAGTGAAGAGAAACTGCATCCAAAGGGCACCTCTCTTTTGCAGCCCAGTGCTGCTTCTCTTGGGGTTTGACTTGTCTCCTGAAACTGTAGGGACTGATGGGACCCCAAGCATAGTATTTGGGCCTGCTGAACCATGTGAACTCATACTGTGCTGATTTGATTATCTTATACCAGAAAGGTTTTCTGTATGGTGATGGAAGGCCATGTTTAAAGAGGAAGCTTGGCCACAGACACTATAACAACATGGTCTGAAACTAGAAATTTGGAAGGGATTGAATGCATCACATTCCATTACAAAGCCATGGAAAAGGGAGAGAAACAGTAAAGCGGGAAATTAGAGGCCCTTGCTCAAGATAAGCACTGGGACCCGTGTCTAGGCTAGACACTAACCTTGTGCCCTTTACCACTTGAGTGTGGCTTCTGCCAGTATGTGATAGTTCTGGCTCATCTTACCTACTCTTAAACTTGGTTCTTAGGTCCATTCTGTTTTTATGTGTAACCCTTGGATTTTAATCAGAATCTCAGGTCTTGGCTTAGAGCCCTGACCTGTTTTCTCTAGGCTTTCTGTCTAAGAAGGGAGAGTCCTAGTAATGCACTTCCAACATTTTCTACATCTTCCTCCTCGCTTTCTTTTACCCAAGAGGTTTCTTTCTTTGCTATTCCTGCTGTTCTATGGCTCATCACCATCAGGTACTTGCCACTGAATCAATGTTGAGCCTTTACAGGAAGTACCTTGGTGGTTGGTTCTAGTCCCTAAACTAAAAAATTGTCTCATTACAAATAGTCTTTGTACATGAGTTATCAAGCATGGAGAGGCTCAGGGAAAAACTCATTGGAATCTTGTCGACTGATGAGACCAGTGATGGGATGAAATGTTTTATTTATGAATACACTAAAATGATTCTGAGATTTGTTGCTTTTATTTAAAGCACACAATTGGACTTCAAGATCTTAACCTGGGATTATTGGAGTTCTGTCTTGCAATGATCTTAATATACTGATACCACAGTAACTTTTTCCAAATAAAACAATTTCTCAAACAATCAAGAACACATGCCAAGTCAACTTGCAAGGTGAATTAACTTTACTTCTTTCAGAAGCTCCACAAGCCCTAGCTTACCAAGATACTAGTTATTACAGCGCCTCATTTCCAAGGCTGCTTTCCTTTACCTAAGTAATGGGGTGATTTTAGTGACATTTCCAGAGAACATGATTGCATTGTGTTAAGGAATAGTGCTGGTTTGATAGCTACAAGTTGAAACAGAAGAGGAAGCCCCCCCCTTTTTTTAATTGAGTATGAAAAATTTATAGAAACTGCAAAGAAACCACTCTTCTTTTCATGACACTAAATTTGAAACCTAAACAAGGTCAGTGCAATATGGTGGCATAGACCTGTAGTCCCAATGCATGGGAGACTGGGGCAGGATTACACATTTGAAACCACCTTTGGCAACTTTGCAGGACCATCTCAAAAACAAACTAAAAAAGAAAAGCAGAATCTAAACAAAGCTCCTCATTCTCTTTTCTTATTTGACTTGGCTGCCTTTATCATTTTAGATTGGCACAAAGAGTGTGTTTATAAAAATGGCTACAGGAGAGGGAGATTTCAGGTTGAAGTCCTAGAAAATGTAACTTCTGATCTTTCTCATTTCCCAGGGAGGAATGAAATATTGGCCAGTTTGTGTCCTCAAGTGTTTGGGATGTATCTAGTGAAGCTTGCCGTGGCCATGGTACTGGCTGGTGGAATTCAAAGAACTGATGCTACAGGAACAAGGGTTAGAGGTCAGTACCTACGGACACATTCTGAGAAATTCTGACATGTAGAGGGGAAGGGAGATGCTGTCTTTGAACAAAACCTGCTTGTTGGAGAGTGAGTTATAATGACACACATTTGAAAATGCCCAAATAAAACCCATTACTTAGGATACTAACTTCAAGAAATTAATTTTAAAAGCTGCCTCTAGAGCTGTCTGTTTTCTAAATGTAGTTTCTAATTGGATTTTTCATACTTAGTCTGTATGCATATTTATCAGAGGCTACTTTCTCTAATTCCAGAAAGATGAAAGAAATCACTAAGTTTTTCAGTGGTTATATGCTACAAGCCTAATTAGCTCCCTTGGAGGGAGAGGGAGAAGAGAGAGAAAGAGAGTATGTGCGTCTTAATGTCTCCAAGCTGGTTTCCATCTGTGACTGTCAACTGCTACGCAGTCGTCTGCCTGCTGATTCTCCTGCTGGTAGACAGCAAATATGCCATCTGCCAGGAGTTGCTGCTGTAGGTCACACTTGAAGCGAAGACTGCTCCAAGTGTGCAACACTATCTGGATGGCAGAGAGCTCCTGTGCAGCAAGCATGGCACGCACAGAGCTGTTAACCAGTTACCCACATGCTAAAATACCGACACTCTAAGACCACATAGTACAGAAGCATTTTAGAAACTGTGTATTTTGATCATCTGCTATCTGCAAGGCACTTTGTTAAATGTTGATCATAAATAATGGTTTCTTATTAATGGATTTAGGAAATACTTACTACTAAAAAAATTTGTCCAGTAAAAATATCTGCCTTAGGACAGGCATGTGTCCATTTCTATTAAGGGTGAAATTTGAGTACCTGGTCATTTTAAGGTAGATATTCCACTAAGCTATTGAAATTTACACAAATAAAAATGTTTTTATTCAGTTAATATAATCATAATGGGTTGATATATATATATAAACCACTTTTAAAAATCCCCAACAGTATTTTAAAAAATAGAATAAAGCCTTATATGACTTGTATGGATAGCTTTAATCACTGTAGTTTGGGTTTAAAAATAGATACAGCCAGAAAGTTTTTATAAGTCAAGGATTTTTAAAATGTTAAACATGGGCCTAAGCATCTGGAAATAGCACATACTCTATTAAAAGATTTTAAATTTTAAATGTCACATTCAGTAATCAAAATTGCTATATTTGTGACAGCTAACTTTTCTAAAGATTTTCTAGTTAACTCCTTCCTTGAAAAGCTTTGCATAAAATATCGAAAATACCACATAAAATGTGTTGGCATTTCATATGGGCTACTTTCTTTATTAGTTGTATGTCATTCATATATCCTTTTACATTTTTTGAATTTTTACATTTACTTTTTCTAGGTGAATCTCACCTTTTATTGGTTGGGGATCCTGGCACAGGGAAATCACAATTCCTTAAATATGCAGCAAAGATTACACCAAGGTCTGTTCTGACTACTGGAATTGGATCTACTAGTGCAGGTACTGTATGAAAATTTTATGTAACTTAAAATTAATTTAGAAATGAACACAATTATTTCCTTATGAAAAAGTAGCTGTCGTAGGATAGAGTTCAAGTTAGTTTTTAGGTTTTTCAAAGTTACTGCCAAAAATGGAAGGAAATGTAACATTCTTTATGTACAATTAAAAAGATATTTCAAAAAGGTCCATGTCCTCTGTATGGAACTTAGTTTTATATAGGAAAATGTAAAGATGTCATTTTATAAAGATCGACCAAACAAAATATCAAAACAGGGAAATTCATTTACAAAGTAGGTAGATAGCATATAGCTTAAGGCATGTTCATGGACAACAGTGGCTCCTAACGACACCTCTTAGGGAAATTTGTGCATTTAGAAAGCATATCTTCACATACATACTAAGAAATTTTGCTTATACATTGTAATAATTCTATAGGCAGTACATTTAAAAGCTCTAACACATAGACTGAGACAGGAAATTTAGGGAAAATTATTTCTTAAAATGTGTCTTGATGTTTTAACTTAATTTTGATTATTCCTCCTGTTCTAAAAATAGGAGTTTGATTTCCCATATTTTACTAGTGTTATTACATGTTAAGGTGCCCTTGCTTCTATAGTCTCTTCTCAGAGTTCTTTGAAATTCACCATAAAAGAAAAATATCCCAGTGGTCCCATCTGCGGATCTAAATGCTATATTAATAAGTGTTGATTGGATGGGCTCTGTGAATTGACAATACCAAAAGAGAAAAGTTGGCCTATAAAGAGCCACCCACATACACTTTGAAATCCTTGTGGTTGAGTGTGACATTTTGTGAGTAATTACATGAAATTTTTGCCAACCAATCATGTGGAGTGCCAAGCACTGAGCCTATGCCATCTTATAGGCCACTATTAATAACGGCTATGGCTTCAAAGTGTTAGTGATAATGTAAAGTGAATTAGCACTCTCCCCTCATATTAGATGTCAAGATCATAATCCAAAGGTGAGAAAAAGGATTGGTAAAGATTTTGCAATTGTAGAAACTCATTGCTACTTCTTACTCAAAAGATGTCAGTGGCCTCTGGCACTCTTGTAGTCCGTGACAGTCAGGCTGCACACAGTAAGGGCAGCAAGGGGCTGCTTTATGAAAGACTTGATATAAATATATACTTGCTTTGCATGGTCATAGTCTTTCAATTTTGTATTACCTTTCACTTACTTATTTTGTGTGTGTGTGCATATATGGAAGTTAGGTGACAATCTGTGGAGAGTTAGTTTCTGCCATGTGAACCCTGGGTATTGAACTGAGTGAAGCAGTCAGGATTTGGCAGGTTTTATCCACTGAGCCACATCGACAGCCCCCTTAGACTTTCTTAGTAAAATTAGACCCTGAAACCATAAAGTAAAACAGTAACAGAAATGAAGGCTCAGACAAGGTTGTGAAAGAACAAATGTATGCATGCCTCCTCAGATTCTGAAATGTCTCCTCAACTCAAACAATACCATCATAACCTAGCTTTTCAGCGGCACAAATGCAGTGTGTGTGTGTTCTATGTGTTACATATTTACCAGACATGGTGTGGTGCAGGGCATGGAGTCGAACACTTTTATCTCAGCGCTCAGGAGGCAGAAACAGGTAGATCGCTGTTGCGTTGAAGGCTAGCCTGGTCTACATAGAGAGCTCAGGACAGCCAGGGCTATGAGACTATATCTCAAAAATAAGAATGGGTGGAGGGCAGTCTATAAGCCTTTTAACTATAATTCAGACATAATGTCTAAAGTCCCTGCATGCTAGTTTCTTAGTTATTAATGTTTAATTTAAATGTTCCTATTATTATTCTTTTACTTTTAAATTCTATAGAGTAGTAACTTTTAAATAATGCAGTAGTTTTATGTCTCAAACTTTTGTGACAATGGGCCATATATTTAAAAACTGATATAAAAACTTAACCACATAATCTCATTACAAAGTAGTTTTTATAATCAGACTAAATACTCCAGTGAATTGCTTTACTTGGCAATTCAGTTTGTTAATTGTAGTTAGACAAAATCAGATTTTTTTTTTTCAAATTGTTTTAGTAGTCAAAAGTATTTTATTTTTAAAATCTATGAACTGGATAATGGACAATACTGTAATAATCTGGAGTCTTAAATTTCAAAGTTTAAAAAGACTTTGTTTCACAAATTTACCTTTTAAAATAGCAAGAAGTATATACAACTTAAAAAGTCTGTATTTAAACAAATGCCCTTTCCTTTTCCTCAAAATGCTTTGAAAAGTGCAGTATAAAAGCTTAGATGTGAAGGCACTGCATAACTTCCATCCTATGGCTATCCTGTGCATCATCACTGATAATCAAATGAAAATAATGTACTGTAAGTGTTATGGATCAAAACTTTAAGGAAGTATTTACTTCTCATTAAAGAAAATATGCTTTTGGCCCGTTTATTTGGTGAATTCCTTTCTAAAACTGCTCTTCAGAAAGAAAAAAAAGTCTGGAAAAGCTGTCTAGATTATGTCAACTACAGACAATACCCTGATCTTCCATGTTAATGAGAACCAGAGCATATGGGATAATATGGCTGCAAATGGAAAGACATACTTCCTTAAGTAGCCAGCCCAGGATAAAGCTAACCACGCCCTTCTAAGTTACCCTTGTGTAGTAGTAGTGCCAACAACACAAGTTCAGCATTTCTGTAAACTGGAAGAGCGAGCAGATCTGAGCCATTATAATGTAATCTTATACTTTAGAGACCTTGTATTTGCTCTCGCCATGTTGAAATCTCTGAACAATGACGACTTATGATTGTGGTTTCTCTGTTTTAGATGTAGGGAAGCATACATCATAGTCAGAGAGGGACCTCAAAGGCAGCCGCATTTGTTATATAAAAACTAGAAGTCCAGTGTAATGCAAGCTGTGGTAAGATGCACTGGGGTGGCCTAGAAAAACCCTGGTGGCCTGTAATTGATTTCAAATCCCATTTTAAAGTTACCTTCTTTACTACAGAATGGAAGTTTTCTCCTCAAATTAAAAGGACACTATCTTCACAGGAAGAATCATTTTAGTTGAAGTAAACTTTGTTCTTTTAAAGGCTAAGTAAATCTTATTGTCCAAAGGCTAAAACAACACCTTTACAACCTAGTCTAATAATTGATAACTTTTCTTTTTATAAGTGCTTTAATTACATATAAAAGAGAAGAAAATAATATATATGCTTTAATCAGATTAGTTTCATGAACAAATAAAATAACACATTAGAGAAAAAAGTACTTAAAAATAGTTGTATTTATAATCCACAATTTGCTCAAATACTGGTTTTCTTATAAACTTTCTACAGGATGTTTTTAAACAAATTCTTCACAT
>NW_022196909.1:18076021-18077843 GCF_008632895.1 Mastomys coucha
CAATTTGCTCAAATACTGGTTTTCTTATAAACTTTCTACAGGATGTTTTTAAACAAATTCTTCACATTTCACATTGACTATGTACTTACGGAACTTCAGGGAAATAGTTCTGTTTTTAATAGCTTAATCTGTACTAATGGGATGGCACGTGGTCACATGCAGTCCATGTGGGATTCTAACATAACATTGAGTGAGTTTTCTGACGTGGACCATCCCTTTGACGCTGAAGGTAATGCATCTGTTGAAAGAAGGGACTGTAGATTTGGGTTACTGCTCTCTGCATCTTCCAGTTTTTCTGTGTTATCTTCCCAGTTAATGTGGAATCTTGTAACTCTGGGATTAGATGCCAAAATATTCCTTTGAAGCTAGAAAGAGAAACATTTAAGTGGTAAGCACTAAGAATGATTACCATGTGCAAACTGGGTGGTTCTCTTCATCTTTTTAGAGGACTAAATTCATATGCAAAGGCACCAGCAAGTGAAGCACTTAAATATAACTAATAAGCAAGGGCCACAGTAGCAAGCAGCAAGAGAACTATTAGTCTTTGGAAACAAGGTAAAGGGAGGGGAGGGGTGAGGAACGGTCCATCATCATAGCTCACCTCCCCACAAAGTACCTGCTTTTATACTTCTGCTTTCTAAAGCATGAGGGAGGGAAAGGGCCTTTTGTATCCCTGCTAGAGGATGTTTTATTAAATAAGTGTGTCTTTAGCTTGATGTATTTTCAGGTTGGGGATATCACTCATAACCTTGAACGTAACTCTGGAAAAGTCCCTAGGTTCAATGCTAAGCACTAAGAAATAAAATACAAAAACCAGACTTCAAATGAACAATTTTCCCCAAACAAAACCCCTAACTATTGGGATCCTAGCAGTAACATATTAAATCTCAGTTTTCGAAACAGTAATGTATTCTAGTTTCTTTTCTGCCATACAAAGGTTCTACAAAGCATCCCGCCCTCACCCGCAGAAAGAACTAACTCTAGTCTGTGGCAAGGCCTGGCAGATAGAGTACCACAGTCAGTTTAGTCAGTCACCAGTAACTAAACCCCTTACCCATTCCCAGTGGAAAATCTAAAGGTTTTTAAGAAGTGTTTCTAAGACTACTGAATCAGATTTTAATGTCTCAGAATTTAACTTGTTATCATCAGAAATACTTAAGAACTTTAGTTTAACCTTTAAGAATAGTAGGATAAATATATAGACATTCTAAATATTAATGAAAATAAGTACATTCTAGACATGGTGGCAGCTGTAATCCTGAAACGTGGCCATCTGAGCAAGGAAGAATGCTATAGTTCAAAGACCGCTTGAGCTACAACAGTCGCAAAATCTCTGTCAAAGAAATAATCAACAAAACCAGTCTAAGCTTGGCCATGACTCTTCCCGAGTTATAGGCAAAACTATTTTTAATCACATCACTACAAACATAAGACCTCACATGTCCTCAGTTGAAATGAAATCCCTTACAGTATAGAGAAACAAAGGCCTGCTTTTGCAGGAAGCCCTTATATTTTCCTAAACCATCAGACACAAGGTACCCATGTAACAGTAACTCATGGGGAGACAGGGTGGAGGCCATCCATACAAACGGAACAACGATTAGCTTGTTCAAGTGCTACAAAACGTCAGATCTGCTTTAAGGCCATGCTCATGGTATACTACAAAACAGCAACCCCTAAAAACTGGATAGTACAAGTAATTAATAAGGAATAGTAAGAAAATTACCTTAGAAAAGTCTGGTTTTACTGGTGGGTTTTCCCGTAATTCTGTTTCAGTATATTCATTATTTACATAGTAGCCAACTCTAATAAATTCTTGACC
>NW_022196909.1:18077854-18093466 GCF_008632895.1 Mastomys coucha
TTTCCCGTAATTCTGTTTCAGTATATTCATTATTTACATAGTAGCCAACTCTAATAAATTCTTGACCTCGGTAGGTGCAAGTAATCAGCACAACTGTTACCCCCACTGCGTCTGCATCTGGGATGAGCCCTGCATTCGGTGCATCAGCCTAGAGTAATTCAGAAAGAAATACAAAAAGGCTATTAGTGGCAGATAAAGCAAATGAGCATTAATTACCTTAGCACTACTTAAAACCATATTAGGGGGGAAAATGTTTTTACAATTTATTTTTGGCTTTTAGAGGCAGAGTCCTGCTATAGAGCCTTGGTTGGCCTCAGATTCACTCTGTCCTGCCTTCTGAGTGCTAGAGTGACAGGTGGGCACCACCACACCAACCCAACAAATGTTCTTTGGTGGGAATTGGCTTATACCTAGAAAGTAAGACTAATGTTTCTCTGTAGTGCTGGTATACTCACTGTGTTACTGGGTATACTTAGTACTTGAAGGTGTAATTACAGCTAAAGAAAAAAATTGTGGTTTTACTGTATGGTGATTAATTACATAATATTCATTATAAAATCTATTATTTATAACCAGGTCAATCATTGTAGTGATCAGTCCTAATTTTCAGTCCCAACTTACTGTGTACCAAATTAAGTTTCATAGAGCCCATTCCAGTAAGTGTTTATCCTATTAGTTCCCTCTTCTATCCTAGACACTTAGGTTCTTCAGTAGTAAACCCTGTAAAACTGACAGCAGAGGTCAGCGATGTAGCTAGGTTCAATCCCAGCACCACCAACTACAAAGTACACATAAAAATAAACAGTAAATACAAATGAAGTGGATCTGAAAAACTCTACAGCGAAGTTTGAAAAAATGAAAATCTTATTGTATTGGAACCACAAACATTGTGGATATTCAGTGCAGTCAAAGAGTGTTCAGGTAGATGACACCAAAGACCATGTTTTGAATCATAATGAACCTAAAAGAATTAAGAAAGCAAAACAACAGAACTAGGAGACATTAAAAATGCCAGAAAAGGCTAGGATTGTGTCCACAGTCCTCATCAGCAAGACTTCTGAGACAGACAGACAGACAGACAGACAGACAGAATGAGGCACCCAAGTACAACCTGAAGCACTATTCTGCATAGTAAACAAAGTAAACTCTTTCACCATAACCTTTGCATATGAACACTTCAGTAAATGCTTTTAGCTTGGAAACTTTTAAGACTATGTTTATTGTATATATAGCATATAGCTGACACTAAGAGCCATAAAAAATCCATGGAGACTAAAGCTTTCAGTCACCTTCAGCTTCTCTTATTCTCTTCCTTGTCACTCTCAACACCTCATTTCTAAAGGTTGGGCGTTCCTTCATCTGTTATGCAGAATGCTGCTAACTTCCATTATTTCTTACTCATCTCCTCAGTTTCTTTCTTTCTTTTTTTCTCTGTAGCCCTGGCTGTCCTGGAATTCACTCTGTAGACCAGGCTGGCCTCGAACTCAGAAATCCTCTTGCCTCTGCCCCCCAAGTGCTGGGATGAAAGGCCTGCGCCACCACTGCCCAGCTTCTCCTCAGTTTCTAGTCTGCTGTCTATATTGCTGCCATTTAAACATGCAGCCGTCTCTGTCCCGTGTGTGTGTGTGTGTGTGTGTGTGTGTGTGTGTGTGTGTGTGTGTGTGTGTGTGTGTGTGTTTAAAACGTAAGTTCTGTAAGATGAGCTGGAAATCTTTCATGCCTCTGTGCCTCAAGCAGCCCCTTGGCTTCCTCCCAAATCTATCTCTTGACATCTTCATCAAACCTACTTTCCAAACACAGTTCCTTCTGATTCACAATGTAGCAGCTTCCCTTTTTATGTGCTTGTTATTTGACACAAATTTCCTAATATATGTCTTAATCTAAATGCAGCTATAAGAATTTATTATTTTAGAATTTCTCATTACTCAGTTCCTGTCCTGATGGGGGTATATGGTGTCTGTAGGCAGACACCAAGTGTGGGGACAAAGGCCCTCCTGTAGCATATATAGTTCGTCCTACAAATCTCACTCAACATTGCAGGGTTACTTTCAGGGATTCTCATACACCCAGAAATGGATGAAGATGGGAGAGTTCAGTTGCTACCACCCAGTAAATTAGAAGTAACTGGCAAACAACATCTTTTTAAAAAATTAATCCTTTTTTAATTTCTATTTTATTTTTTTAAAGATTTATTTATTTCATGTATGTGAGTACACTGTTGTTATCTTCAGACACACCAGAAGAGGGCATCGGATCCCTTTGCAGATGGTTGTGAGCCACCATGTGGTTGTTGGGAATTGAACTCAGGATCTTTGGACGAGCAGTCAGTGCTCTCAACTGCTGAGCCATTTCTCCAGCCCGGCAAACAACATTTTTAAACATAGATGCAAAGGACTGATTTAACTTGAGCAAATTTGGGTCAAGAAATGTGCATACCTGTCAGGTCATTAAGCATGGAAAAGTGATGGGGATTACTTTTGTTGACCCAATCCAATACTAGGCAGGTGTCTGGACATCTCCTTGCTAGTCTTAGACCCATTCCCTAAGGCAAGCATATTTAATTATACTGAACAAAATGGCAGACCAGAAAAATAGGACAGTTTGCTCATAACACAAAATAAAAATGCCTTAGTTTCATTTTGTTAGTAACTGTCAGACATTGAAAACTGCATAGGCTAACACATGACCTAAATCACAGTGCTTTCTGTTCTTTTTGGCAACATTTATACTGATAGCAACAAAAAGCTGCATACTTCTATGAGATTTTCCTCACAGCACTGCAAGTCAAAAGCTTAGAGGTATTCTTACCATAAACACACAAAACTCCCAAAGGCTCACTTTAAAACCATGATGTACATACAAGATTTTACAACAATACAAAGAGTATATATATGGCTACACATTAAGCTGACCTTCTTTTACTATATCATGAATTATAGTAACAGGCTTTTGGGTCCAAGGAAATCTTGCCTCTTTATATAATGAGAATAAATTAATATTTTAATTAATTATAGATATAGCTAGTTTTGTCAGTAATTTGCTAATTGCCTTATTCCTTATAATATTCTCATGTGTAGGGCATGAGTGGGGTCACGTATGTTAGTGAGCAGAGGCATCAGGCTGCCTGAGGTGGCAGGACTTCCTTAGGCAGTCTGTGTGCCTACCGCTTTCACAAGGTTATGCTCACACACAACGCAGTTTGATGGCACTTTTAATTAAAGTATCCAAGCCTTTAAATTACAGCAGCCGAGCCTTTCTTAGCCATTTGTTTAATATACACAAAATTATTTGGGGTTTCCTAATAGAAAACACCCAGAGTCAGTTCTGTACTTAAAAGGCAGCATCTCTAACAGTGTTCTCTTAAGCAAATCCTTACCCATTTCGAATGGGGTAATTTTAAAGAGAGTATTCATTGAAACTGTCCTGTCTGTGAAGGGAGAGAGGGGCCAAGCATAGGAAGAAGTAGACTTTTCTCTGAATTATGCCTGCACTGAGATTTGGTTAGGCAGAAATAATTCTAACAAAAGTTAATGGTTATTTATAAGCTAGCTCATTACTCCTTGCAGTATTATAAATATCTCCCTCTAAGAAGCATAGATAATTGAAAGTCAGTAGCTTTATACAGCAACTTAATAAAGCAGGAGAAGTAACACTCTTTGACAGAAAATAATGTCTAAAGCTTGGGCATAGACCTAAACACTGTCAGAGGTATCTGAGAACATAACTTATACTAAGAGTAAGTATTTCTACTCACAAGTTCTAACTGGGTAATGGATTTGTCACAGTGGTCCTCTATAAAAACCTAGATAAGAAGCTTTAATGAAGTATTAGATTGTCATTCCAATGGCTCACGTCACATGTCTATCTGCTAACACTGCAATGTTACTGACTATACCAAAGTGAAGTTGTTGCTATCATATCAGCAGATGCATGCACGTTGCTGACCAGTGCTTGAATGCATGTTTGGGGATGCTTTCATCCATGGGACAAACCCAACCTTGTATGCACAGTATATTTGTAGTCTGTCTAGTTCCCAAAAGTAAACATCCCTGCATATAATCTCAAATATCATTCGACACTGCCTGAAATGACACACACTGAAAGTGAGAGTTGTTAAAGCAATTACTTAACACAGAAAGGGTAGGGCTCTGAGGTAGTTTAGTCTATTAGAAACATACTTGGCATATATATCTGAAGATTAGTCTTACCTGAAACACAAACATATGCCTTCCTGCAGGAACAGGACCCACTAAAACAGAGTCTAAAACTTGATCGTATTCTTCACTTTCTGCAGAGCCCACATAGATAATTTTCCACTCCAAGTCTAGGGTAAAAAAACCACAAACAGTATTTCATAGCGGCAATTATATACTAATATGATAAAGTCCCCTTTGTTGACTACTTACCTGCTAAATGGCTTCTTAACAGAGATGTGGAAATGTTATTTATTTCTCTTTCACCAGAATTCTTATTTCATCCCAATAACTTCTCCAAATAATCTTTCATAAAGCCCTGGTCCCTGGAGAGTGTTCCTCACAAGTAAAACATGAACAAAAATTGAGGAAACACTAAATGTTTGCCATAGGTACTCATAAAGCAAAATGGCACAGTAAGTTCTCAGAGGCCTCCTTCCTTTAGTAGAGAACACTGGGAGCAGTGATCCCATTTGCCCACTCTCATATCCTAGGTAATCTCCCAGCCTCTTTTTATACTCCATTTTTAACTTCACTACTACAGAAAAGCTGCCCCATGAAACAGAAATCATCACAGAATCTAAAGTGGAAAAATCATTAGCAAACTCCCTTGTGGTTCAGAAGTTTTAGCTCCTCTCCTGACATAAATCTGTCAATCTATTACCCTCATCACTCTTGCTAGCCAACAGAATAACTATGTTACTAACTTGTACTTAACACTGCATTAAAAACTATGTCAACTGGAAACCAAGGGCTATTCCCCAGCCCACCCCTGATACTCCTTTCTGCCATACATTCTTAAAGCCACTAGAGAAAAACAAGATCCTTATACCTCTCCATATAGCAGAGTACTTACATAGCATACAAGCAAGGACATGATACACTCAAGTACAACCTAACCTAAGACTTGCCTTGTAAGTCAACCTAGATTTTATTAAGTACCCTTTTAGAAAATTCTCTATGGAGAACTGAGAAAATGAAAATTATTGCTCTTTGAAGGAATATAGGAATCTGCTCTTTAAATACAGGAGGAAGATGACAGTCCTCTATAGTGGGATCTATGCTTGGCTTCATTATAGAAAGACTATACTAAGCTCTCCCAAAGGGTTGAATCTCTGGTTCACTCTGGAGAACATCACAAATCCTTTTTTATGTATAACTATGTAAGTATCTCCTAAATTTGTAAGAGCATTGGCACTCCTTTGAATCATACTATACTTGCAAACTGAAACTTTTTAAATTGCAACTTCCTTGTTATTTGTAATATTTTAAAAGCCAGTAATTACTATTATGTCAGAGCTCCACCATAGACTAAGGCTATTTGTATTTTCAGAACATTTCCAGACTCAGGGTTCTGCACCTGGCATCTCATCAGGTCACTTATTTGCTGTTGGATCTAGGAAGAAACAATAACATCTTCTAACTAAAAAGAACAGCAAAAACAGTCACAAATCTAAAAAAAACCTGCTTGGTGTGTTTAAGAATAAGCCAAGAGGCTGGGACTTTGGAACAGAGAGAAGTTACCCAATCCTGAGGTTGGGATGGGGAGCAACACAGCCACATCATACAAGGCCTGATGCCCACCATTAAGGATTTTGGCTTAACACTTAGCGGCACCATTTTGTTGTTGTGCTGGGCATCAAACCCAGAACTTTCACACATTCTAGGTACCCACTTTAATCACCAAGCTACAGCCCCAGCCCTACAGCGGGGGCTTTTCAGTCCTGCTAATGCTGTGACCCTGTAATAGTTCCTCAAGGTGTGGTGACTATCCAACCACAAAGTTATTTTGTTGCTACTTTCTAACTGCAATTTTGCTACTGTTATGTAGCAAATGAATTGTCAAGTAAACATCTGTGTTTTTCAGTAGTCTACTAGGAGTTATGACCCACAAGTTGAGAACCACTGCCCTAAAGGTTTTGAGCAGACAAGTAACAGGAATCCTCCTTTATCTTTAAGGATAACTTTACTTGCTGTGTTTTGTGTAAACTGTGAGGGCGGGGAAACAAGAGATTGTTTCAACCATTCAGTACAGAAATTATGGTGATGTGGGTGAGTTATGGTGGCTACAAGGCTGGTGTAAAATTCACATCCTAGATAAAGTTTGGAAATGGAAGCAGCAGGAGCCACTTTGTGGGGAGGGAGTCTGTGTAAAGAACTAAAAAATCAGGAATTAAACACACAAAGGTCAAATTTTAAAAAATTGAAATTTGGCAGTAATACATAATGGCAAGGACAGGAACGGGATTCTGAGTAAAATGAGTCTTCCTCAACACTAACGTTGGCAGGCAAGTCAGGAAGAGCATGAATCAATGAAGTAGTTTAGAAAGCTAGCGTGAACGAAGTGATCCAAAAGCTAAATGAAGACACAACTAAGAAGGGTATATGAAAGCTACTGACTTACCTAAGGTGAACACTTTACCATATAGATATAATTATTCAAGCACATATATAGCACATATAGGTGTGTGCATGTGCGTGTGCGTCCACTAATAAAAGCAAGAAAGCTGAGACTTGGAGAAAGTAAGTAAGCTAAAATTCACAGAACTTACAAATCAGAATAATTAAAGGTAGGTTGCTGCTACTCAAAAGCCATGGTTTTTAAGTCTTGCTCTTTCTAGCTTTCAAGTACTAGGTTTAAAGAATATAGAAGAGAGTGGCTAAAGGCAGGTAATGGAAAGTGGGTTAATATGACCTTAATAAGAACAAGCTGTGACTCAAAGAACAGGCACAAATTGGGTCTGAGTGTGATGGTATGCTTATTTATCAATTTGTTTATAAACCAGTTTTCTTTTTCTACGCCTCTGTATTTTATGGAGTTAGTTAAGCGCTGTGGCACTACAAGAGTTATGAGCTGAAAATTATTCATTTATTTTAAAAGTTAACTTTTCCATTTAATCATGATAATTCCAGGCAGAAAGTATCTCCATGTGTCGGGGGAAGGATGCTACCAAGGAAATGTTAAGTTAATTACATTGTTGGGAAGATCTGTGGTCTAGTAGAAAATATACAGCCTTTGCAATCAGAACAGGCCTGAACTTTCAAAGTATAAAGCCACAGGCTCAGTTTTCATGCACTGCAAATATTAAACCTTAGAAATTGAAGGAAGGCCAATTAAACTTGTATAGGCTTAGTGATCAAGCACAATAAAGCCCCTACTTAAAATCTCTTTAAAACATTTTAAGTGTATTCATGTATATATAAATGGGCACTGATGTGGAGGTCAGAGGACAACTGGTTGGAGTCAGTTCTTTCCTACCAAATGGATTCAGGTGATTGACAGGTAGTAGATTTACTGGCTGAGCCACCTCACTAGCCTTTAAATCCCACTTTTGAATGTGCTCTATTCCTAGACATAAGCCCTATAAAAGAAATAACCATATTATCTTTAGAGCAAACACAGCTTATGACTTCTTCTGAAGCAAAACTACCAGGCAGCTTTTAAAGCAAAGTTAAAATATTTCAAGACTACTGATAGTAAATGGTGGCTAATCGGTACACTGGAGGTAGACACAAATCATAAACTCAAAATTCCCTTTAGAGTATTTTGTACTTTGATCAATAACTTAAGAAGTCACAGTATAACAAAAAGTATGGGCCCTAGAAAAGAGGATAGATGAATCTGCTCCCATTTCCTTACTCCACAGAGCCTCTAGATGGAGGCTACAGGAATGGCACCTTTCTCAAGGATTCCTTTGCAGCTTTGGAATGACTCAGCTTAAAATACCTTAAAATAATGGTGCCCTGGCTTTGAAGTGTACTGGAGGAACGTATATTCTTGACTTGAGTAATAGCACTGTTGTGAAAGGACCCCAGTTTAAAATGGAACCTTGTTTGGTTTCTGTGGATGGCTGGTTTCGAACTATCCAGCGTAATGACTCTAACAAAATCCTAGACTATATCTTCCTCATACAAAGTGGATCTAAAATGGAAGCCATCATATGAGAAACACCTGTAGTGTAAAGAACTTCTAATGCCTTGAACACTGCACTGAGTTAGGATGGACTCAGCCATGATCTTACTTTGTATTTGCTCATTTGTATAAATTGGCAGAAAAAAAGAAAAAAGAAAACTCAGTGTTGGGGCTGGAAATGGGTCTGATGTGCAAATGCTGTTACATTTCACATGGAGAAATCAGCAAAACACCTTTAGTCAGTCTTCAAAATGTCCCACTCACTAAATGTATGTGCATTATAATCTACATATTATTAAAAACAACAGGGTACGTTTTAAGTGATGGGGATGATAACCCAAAGGAGTGATAGGGTTGCGACTTCCTTTTTACAATTTTTAAATGTTTATTGCAATGGCCTTTATACTTAAAGTTAACATCCTACATGAAGTATATTGTAGAGACTGTAAACTTTTAAATTAAAAGAGAAATTCTTTCGTCATGATTAGGATAATAATCTTAAAGGCATTTTGTCAAAATACTTCCAAGTCCCAAGATGTCCTCCTACTTAACTAAAATTTAACACCAATGAAGTTAAACTTTTTGTTTCAAATGTTGAAAATGAAGCATCGATTTTAATAAAACCTAAAGAAAAGCGATAAGAAGCCACATTTTAGCTTTCTAAATTCTGTATTACCTCACTATTTTGCATTTTGTAAACCGTAAAATGTACTTCAGAAAGGACTTTGCCTTCTGTTTCTCAGCCAACGTTTGTATTTTCTCAATCTGCCTGGACGTGGAGTTATTTTAATTGCATCTTCTTCACACGTTCTGGAGAAAAGTCTTTCAGACTTTCTAGAAGCTAGAGAAGTGCCTGGAATTGGTTAAGCAGCCTGCATCGGCTCTAGGGTGGGACTGAACTCCCTATCCCCCTTACCATTTCTCCCTGAGAGCTCTCCGTCCCCCGGGAGAGGCGTCCGCGCCGCTCCGGAGGCGGCGCACAGCATCCCGGGGCGCCCGCGGAGAGCACGGCCGCCCCCGGGAGCCGGGCGCCGAGGGGCCGAGCCCAGCGCCCGCCTTCCTTCCGCGCTGGTTGGTGGAGGGAGCCGGAGAGCGGCGCGAGGACAGCCTCGGCGGGGCTCGGGCGGGAAGGCGCGGGCCCGCTCGCCCCTGGCGGTCCGGAGCAGGCGTCGTGCCGCCGGGGAAGATGGCTCCGCTGCCCACCGGGCGCGCGTGCTCCCCGCCGGGCCGCGGGGCCCCGGGGCCGCCGAGGCCGCAAGACCCCCGCCGGCGCCGCGCGAGCCCCGGGGCCGCCGAGCGCCGCCCGCCGCAGACAAAGCTGACAACATGGCTCCCTCCGCCCGGCAAGTTGCTCGCAAGTTGCGGCGCCGCCGGCCGGCCGGCGTCCCCTCAACTTCAAGTTTCCCTCGCATGGCCGCCCGGCCGCGGCCCACCCCGGGGGCGCGAGGCCCGGCCGGGAAAACTTTAACGTCCACCGCCGCCGCAACTGACAGCCCCGGCGCCACTCGCTCACCTTCAGACAGGTCCTCGATGCACTCGAAGGTGATCTCGAACTGGAACGGGTTGTAGAAAGGCGACGGGTTATCCAGCACCACTACATTGTTCACCTGAACCTTTGCCATATTTTGAAGAAAACACAAACAATGGGGCCGGGGCTGGCGGCACCACAGAGTCCCGCGCGCGGCCGCTCCGAGAGCGCAGACCCCCGCCCCGGCGCGGCGCGGCCCGACGTCGTGCAGCTGCGACTTGAGAAACTTTTTTTTTCTCTCTCTCTCTCCCCCCTTTTTTATTTACACGGCGGCACTCCACGGTGTGTGTGTGTGTGTGTGCTTTTTTGCAGCTTTCCTATTTCACTAAACTACAGCCCATTCTGCTCCGATAACTAGCAGCGTTGCCCGCGATTGGCTGCCCCCGTGCTCTGACCCTCCTCCTCCAGCGAGGGCCGCGGCGGCGAGCAAGATGGGCTCCCGCTCGCGGAACGGACGGGAAACTTTCACTGCGGCTCCACCTGCTGGTGCGGACCAGGACAAAGGCGCAGAACAAAGTGACTGGAATAGGGGCTGGGAGGCCCGCGCGGAGGCCGCCGGCGGCGGCGGCGGCAGGGGAGGGGCGACGCAGGCCCTGGCCCCGCCCCCGCCCGCCGGGTCCGCGCCGCACGTCGGGCGTGGCCGCGGCGGGACGGAGCGGGGAGGGGAGGGGCGTGGCCCGGCCCGCGAGGGGCGGGGCCGGCGGGAGGGCGCGAGGCCGCCGCGCGTGGGCGCGGGCGTGGGCCTTGGGGTGTTCGGGTGCTCTCCCCGCCTTTAACGCTTCCCCGGGCAGGGCTGGCAGCTCCGCGGGCTCGGCTGGATTTAGCAGATGAGACGCGCTTTGCCGCCCTAGTCGGGCCCTGCTGTCTGTGCCTCTCTTATATGGGAGGAGACTAGGGAGAAGGGCTGGTTGCAGTGGGAATAAATTGCATTTTATAGCCCATGTCAGCTCGAAAGGAGCAAGCCATTTTGGAATTCAAGTTCTTGGCCACGACAGTGCGGTGAAACATACAAAACGAGGGCGGGGTGATTTACACACACACGCACACACAAACACACACACACACACACACACACACACACACACACGCAGCCAGGGGAAAAAAAAAACATCTAAATATGCGATCTTCAGCCCCACGTTGGATTTCTTCCCATTTCAGATGTGAAAACATGTAGCACAAAAAGAGGAGTAAAAGGGGAAAAAAACGTGATCAGTTATAGGTTTCTTTTGGGGGGGGTCGAGAAAATGGAAGTGTCAGAAGACCAAAGGACCACAAATAAGTAGAGTATGAGAAAGGAGAAAGCACAGATAAAATGACATTTGCTCATCAAGACATTTATAACAAACATTCATAAATTTAAAATTGCAGCACACAAATTCTGAGGAGACGGTCCATGCCTGTTCATGCCTGTGAGACCATTTCACTGCTGACTTGAGGAAATGTTGCTTGTTTATGGTTACTTAGCCGCTGTGGGTACGCTAGGAAATGGAAACTTAACTCCTTTGTGAATGTGAACTGATTCTTTTTTACTGTGGAGGTGTTGTTCATAAACTATTGGTTTCTTTTCTTTTTCTTTATAAATGAAACTACTAAACTGTCAAATAAAATCCAGAGTGAAAGTTTTTTCTTAATATTAATCTTCACGTGAAGTTTTCTGCTAGCGTCCAAAATTTTGATTAATCTTCTTTGGACATGTTCAGGCTCAGTTGGATTTCTATTGATGATCCGATCTGTCCCTGTTCAAAGGCCTAGTAGTTATTATGGAACAGGCCCATCCATGTTTAAGGAAATTAAAGTGGGGAGAGAACCACTTTTATTGTCGGTAGGCTGAGTAATCAATGTCTTATCATCAGTTCAGTCACCGTTGTTTATGTGCATCAGAGTGAAAGTCACACTGTGGTGGGGGGCAGGATGACCATGGCTGGTAAATGATCCACACAGCTCTTATCAATCCTAGTTTTACATGATATTAGCCAAGATGGAGAAGGCATGGTGCCAGTGAGGTTGTTACGCAGTTATGGCAGGCACCCTTGAGATTCCAACTGACTTAGGACAGTGCTCTTCTGTGCTTCCTGCATGCATCTTGCTGTCTGAGCACAAGTGTGTCAGGAGTTATAGAAGACTCATTTCTAATGGATGTACACACACAAACACACACATACACACGTACACACGTACATATGTATGTAATGTATGTATGTATCAGGGACTAAGGATATCTACCAGGTTATCACTAATTTGGTTCATTTTCTTACAAGTTTGGTTTGGGGGGGGTGTGCTTGTTTGTTTGTTTGTGTGTCTCTTGTTGTTTGTTTAAAGTGTCATATATAACAGCGTTTAGAGGCGGGATCTTCCTTTTTTCCAAGAGTTATGCCCAGGACTCTCATCTTGCCCCTCTATTTTATTACTGCTCATCAAAAAATTTTAAGAGAAAACTTGCTCCAATAGTTTCTTCACCGTGAACAATAGTTTTAGAATCCTACCCCTCCTCCTCCAAGCCTCTTAGAAGCACTGTACCATGTTTCTAAGTGAACTGATAGACTTTAAGAAAAATAATGTAAACAAGAATATGATTTAATTCTATTTACTTAAAATATGTTTTTAAATGTTAACAAATTCAGATAAATTAAAATCATGTAACTTTTCTCATCATAATGCAATAAAACTTAAAAAAAAAAAAAGAAAAATAATGTATAACAGAGTCACGCTAACACAGATTAGAACAATGTCTAGGTGGCTCCCTAACAGAAAAACCATATTATAACTGTTGGGTCAAAATGTAGAAGCCCCACGTAAGGATTAGAGATCTCAAATCACTACTTTCTACTTTGGGGGCTACCTGAAAGATCTGTTAGCTTTTTAAAAAAAAAATGAAAATCATGAACTACCAAGGGCTGTTATTACAGGCTAAATTGTGTTTCCCTCAAAATCATATACTGAAGCTCTCTCATCAAGTATCTCAGAATGCGACGCTGGTTGTAAATAGGGCTCCTAAAGAGGGGATTGAGTTAGAGGAGGCTGTTAAGGGTAGGAGTCAGGATGCACCTTACTTCAGTTTGTTATCTTCATTTAAAAAAAAAAAAAAGACCAGAGGAAGCACTACAGCATACATGCATGAAAGGACATGAAGGCCATTCACAAGCCAAGGGACTGGCCTCTGAGGAAGCAAGACAAAGCTGGCAGTCTTGCGAGGTCTAGCGTCCAGTATGGTGAGGAAATAAATTTCTGTTCTTTAAACTTGTCTGTGATATTTGGTTATGTAGCCCTAAGAGAACAGACAAACTATAATACCTTTTTTCTTTTCCTCATAGCAAATTAAGGTTGCTTGGGTATGTAAGCGTGTTTTGACCTCATACTCCTGAGTTACCACGTGCTTTCTGAGCCATGAGATGCAGTGGAGAGGATGCTGTGAGGATGCGCGATGCCAGGCATAGCCATTCTCCAGTGGAAGAATCTGACGGTCATGCACGCTGGTTGTTATTTGAGTAGATGAGCAGTGTGTTTCCATGGATCCGAAAATCCTCTGCAGTGGGCTTCTAAGACTGAAACATTTACTTAAGTTGAGGTTACACAGAGACCAATGAAAAAGCAAGTTAAATTCAGTAGAATTTAAATGGGCTGGATGAGATTTCGCTGGAGCTGGCCGTGAAGTGGAGTCTCAGCCCTGCCTGCTACAAAAGGTAGAATGGAGATAGTGGAGTGACTTTTAAAAAGTATATTATTGGGATGGGGGGGTCCACAGCATGGAGGTCAGAGGTTGTTCTTGTGTAGTAGGTTCTCTCCAACCTGTTTGTGTGTTCTGGGGATAGAGCCCAGGCTGGCTGATAGCTGGAGAGCTTTCTCCCGCTGAGCCCCAGACCCCTAACCTTGCTTTTGTTGTACTTTCCTCATTTTATTTTACACAGTCCCTGTGTTGTCTAGGAAGGTTATTTGTATTATTATTCCCATCTTTAGAAACAAGTGTTGCTCTTCTGTTTGCTGGCTAGTTTTTGTTGTTGTTTTGCAGTGTTAAGAATTGAATCCAGGTTCTCACACATGCCAGGTTACATCCCAAGCCAGGCATACTGAGCTGTTGATTTTTTTTTTAAAAGATTTATTTATTTTATCTATATGAGTACGTACTGTAGCTGTACCAATAGTTGTGAGCCTTCATCTGGTTGTTGGGAATTGACTTAGGACCTCTGCTCGCTCCAGTCAACCCCGCTCACTCCGGCCCAAAGATTTACTTATTATTATAAATAGATACCCTGTAGCTGTCTTCAGATGCACCAGAAGAGGGCGTCAGATCTCATTACAGGTGGTTGTGAGCCACCATGTGGTTGCTGGGATTTGAACTCAGGACCTTCGGAAGAGCAGTCGGTGCTCAGCCCCTGAGCTGTGATCTTTATTAGCATAAAGTTCCGCCCCCCCTTTTTACACTAACAGAATATCAAAACTTGGTGACTTGTTTTAAACATTATTTTCCCTGTAAAACTGTCAAATGTGCAGATTTGCTGGAGTGATTTTCCAGATATTTCTAACTGAAATCTCAGTGATTTAAATTATGTTAAATTTCTGTGCTGATTGCTAACGCTAACATAAAGATAAAATAGATAAAGTATATAAAGAGCTTATGGTTCAGTAGCAAAGGTAGCTTATATGATCGAAAGTACAACTGAAAGAGAAGGATTTAGGTTCCACTTTAACCAGCGACATTAAAATGAGCAAAAGAAATTTTCTTTACTCTTTGTAAAGAACGTTTAAATAGCAGACATTTGAGCAACCCATACACTAGAATGGTTAGCAGGGTAAGGTGTTACCATCCAGCATAGCAACTGAGGGCTGGCACTTAGGAACTGGTTACATCCACTGTTGTCATAGTTACAACTATCTTCACCGTAGCAGGTAAAACATAAAGTATTCCTTATGTTTACAAAAATAGAGACGTAAAATTTCCTTGGGGGGGTGGGGGTGGGGTTTAACATAGGCCAGCCAGCACTGTGTTTGTGACTTCATTAATGAATCCCTAAAGAGTAAAACTGTGAACGTGGATGGCCAAGGCGGGTGCTAGAGATAGGGCTTGATCCAGCCGGGGCAAAACCAGAATCTCCTCATGGAGGCCTTTCAGACAGACGGCCTAGTTTGAAAAGACAGCCCTGAAAGTGGGGGAAGATAGAACCACACATCCTACCCTGAATCCTTATGTATCTTAGAATTGAGGCCAAATTAAGAAGCCCATGCCCTGTTTTTTCATGGGTTTCACTTTAAAGGTAATTATATTGTTTTAAGTGTGTGTGTGTGTGTGTGTGTGTGTGTGTGTGTATGTGTCTGTGCGAGCGTGCATGCACATATGTGTATACATAAAACATATACATATACCATACCATACAGCATGTGTATGGTAGGTAAGAGGACAACCAGGAAGGGCTCTCCCTGTTCAGCCTGGGTTCTGGGGGTCACTTTTAGGTGGTCAGGCTTGCATGGCCAGCCCTTTGCCCAGTGTGCTGGCTGGCCAGTCCTTTAAATTTCATAAGACTTCCATGTGTTAAATACAGTGTACCTTTTCCTCATTGTGTGCTCCGTAGCATTAATGAATGTTTTGTAGTTTTGATGTTCATTGCTAGCTACCACTCCATTAAAAATTTGTTAAAGATGCCTGCTGTATTTCTGATACCTATGTGTAGTTGAACCACTGAAAACTGCCCACTAGATAGCTACAAATAAAAGCATTCTGCTTGCTGACCCAGCCTAGTTATGTGAAGGTTGAAATGTGTCTTATTGTTATTAAAGTGTTTTAACCAGTGCCTTAATGGAAATGTCTAAAAATTATCCTGTGTTTCCTAGTTCTAGTTTCTTACACGTTCCTCCTCCTTTGAAAGCAGGTCCTTCTAACCTCTCTAGCTCAGTCTTCCTTGCAGCATGTCTTCTTTCGTTTTTTTTTATATTTCTTGGCCTCTCCCATTCATCAGAGGTTTTCCTCTTTACCTGATACTAGGAGG
>NW_022196909.1:18093524-18095151 GCF_008632895.1 Mastomys coucha
AAGTGATGAATAGAGGACTCAGATCTTTAAAACATCTCTAGGCTAGACCACTGCTTGTACGAAGTCATTGCTAAACAAAGCAGCTTTTTCTAGTTGGTTGCTATAGAGACAAATGACATTAAATGGAGTCAGATTTGGCAGAGTCTAAGCAAGTAGGCTTTGTAAGGCTGGGGCCTTTCAGAGACAGAAACTGGGAAGGATATGAAGGGGACTGGTTTCACAAAGGAGCTGACAGGTAATTAATTGAGAGATGTTGTCCAAGTATCCTTACATACAATTATATAGTACTTTAAAAGAAAATACTGCTTAACTCATAGCATATTCTTTACATTTAAGGTATCTAACTTAATAGCTTTCTAAGGATATTCAGGCTCATGCAATCATCACCACAACTTTAGAGTATTTTCATCATGTCATGAAGGTGCTTTCAGGCTTGCCTGCCATGATAGCTTACACCTGCCATCCCAGCACCGGAAGACTGAGGCAGGAATGAATATAATGCCAGTCTGACCTACATAGAGGGTTCCAGGCTGACCAAAGCAATATGTAAGCTCTGTCTTCTAACTAAATGTGTGTGTGTGTGTGTGTGTGTGATGTGTATGTGTGTGTGTGTGTGATATATGTCAACATATATCTTTCTAGTCTTTAACTACCACTCCCAGTGTTGGATCTATAGATTTGCCTTTCCTGACCAGCATCTTCCAAACATGTCTTTGATATTTTTGTCCATGGCCTAGCAGTTATTCACACTTAATTTGTTTTTTTGTTACCCAATAGCTTTGTACTTTATGGATCTAACTCATTTCCTTCCCTGTCAGTTGATGGCATTTGAGCTGCTTCCACCTTTGCCTACTGTGTATACTATGGCTAGGAATATTTGTATGCAGACCTTTTGCGTGTGGCTGTTTTCATTTCTCTACATTTGTGCTTAGGGATGAACCTGGTCACAAATGGTAGGGACCTCCTTTTGAGGCGCCACCAGATTGTTTCCAAAAATATCTGCATTTCCCATTTCTATTAGACACAAGTGTCCCAATTTCTCATTACATCTACACTTGCTGTAATGTGTTCTTGAGGGAGACATGTGTTCAGGAGACATGGCTCAGCAGTTACGAGTACTAACTGCTCTTCCAGGGGGCTTAAGTTCAGTTCCCAGCCGCCCGACCCCATGGCAGTTCCCAGCCCTGAACTCCAAGTCCCAAGTGATCCAACAAAACCCTCCTCGGGCCTCTGTGGACATCAGCTACATACGTGGTGCACAGGCATGTGCGTGTAGGACATGGATAACATAATAAAAAGTGTAAAATATAGTTTTGACTGTAGCCATGGTGATCTATAGAGTATATTTCATTGGGATTTTGCTTTGCATTTCCTCAGTAGCTAAAGCTGTTGTTATGTTTCATTGTTGTTATGTTTCATGTCATTATGCTTCAAATGGCATGTTGGTCATTTCTATATCTTCGGAGGAAGCTATTTTCAGCTCTTTTCCCATTTTTAGTTGGCTCATTGTCTTTTTAGTTTGGAGTTGTGCTCTTTCCATAATTGAAGTCAAGTCTTTTCAATACATGGATTTAATTATTTTCTGTGGGTTGGTATTTTTGGTGGTGTCTTTTCCAGAATAAAACTG
>NW_022196909.1:18095296-18124546 GCF_008632895.1 Mastomys coucha
TGCTTGTAATTTCTCAAACTCATTACCATTCCAAGGTCAAAGATTTACAATGGTCTTTTTTTTTTTACCTGCTTGTTGTTAGAAATGGTATTGGCTCAGGGCACCCCAAGACCAATTTCTCAGCTCAAATATTTATTTGCCCCAAAGGGACAAAGAGCAGGGGGATAAGAAAAAAATGACAGGAAGTAGAGGACTCGGCAGAAGAGAAAAGGAGCAGGGAGAGGCAGGAAGGGATATATGCCCTGAGGGATTGCCTCTGGATGGAGAGGAGAGGGAACATGGTGATTTACAACAGAGAAATCCCATATTAGGATGAGGTGTTTAAGTTTAATTAGGCAGGTTAATTCGGTGAGTCAAAGGGCTTTTGATTGCTGGACTTCAATACTTTCCTAGCTGGGCTTTGGTGGTCTGTCACAAGAGGAGGAAGTGGCCAAATATGGTTAGATCGGCCTTGGCGGCTGGCTTCAGGACTGTAAGTTAGCAGGGGTTTGTTTGTTTGCTTGCTTTTCTTAAGGCACAGGGAATGGGGAGAAAGACAAGGCCTGCTGGGGTCATGTTTGCCATGCTCGGCTGGCTAGAGTCCCTTCACGTGTAATGTAGTTTTAGCACTTTACAATTATGTCTTTGATTTCATTTTAAATTATTTTCGTATGCTGTACGATGCATGAAATCCAAAATCATATTTTTGCAAGAGGGTGTCCAGTATTTAGGAGCACCTATGAAAAAACGTTTCCCTCATCGCTTGGCTTAGTTTTTTTTTTCTTGTAGATTTTATTTTTGTGTCTATGTGAGCATGTGCCATGTGTATGCACGTGCAGGGCAAAAGAGAGTTCCAGGTTCCTGCAACTGGAATTAGAAGCAGTTGTGAGACACTTGATGTTGATGGTGAGAACCAAACTCAGATCCTCTGGAAAACCAACAAGCATTCCTAAACATAGAAGTTTTCATAACTCCAGCCCCATTAGTTTAGAGGGTTTTTTAAAAGATTTATTTATTTATTTATTTTATGTATATGAGTACACTGTATTGGGTCCCGTTATAGTTGGCTGTGAACCACCATTTGGTCGCTGGGAATTGAACTCAGGACCATTGGGTGAACAGTCAGTGCTCTTAACCACTGAGCCATCTCTCCATCCTCTAGTTTGAAGTTTTTATTAAAAAAAAAAAAAAAAAAAATTTGCTGTAAATGTTTGGGTTTCTTTCTGGATGGTTCTACTCCTGACCTGTTCTCACGCCGTACGATCCCGTTAACGTGCAGTTTTGAAATGAGAAAACGTAAGTGTTTCGATTTGCTCTCTAATTCTCCAGCTTAACTGTTTGAGGTCCTGCAGACTCCCTGTGGATTTTAGGGGCATTTCGTCAGTGCTGCACAGAAGCCACTTTGAATCTAGATAAAGAATGAATTGAACCTGTACATACTTTTTATTACTTTAAAATTTTTTAAATTATGTTGTGTTTGCGTGGTTTTGTGCATGTGGGAAGAGACAACCACAGAGGCCAGAGATGTCGAGTTTGCTGGAACTGAACTTATGGGTGGTCGTAAGCTGATTGGTGTGGTTGCTGGCAGATGAACTCAGGTCCTTCTTTTTTTTTTTTTTTTGTTTTTGTTTTTGTTTTTGTTTGGTTTGGTTTGGTTTGGTTTGGTTTGGTTTGGTTTGGTTTGGTTTGGTTTTTTTTTCAAGACAGGGTTTCTCTGTGTAGTCCTGGCTGTCCTGGAACTCACTCTGTAGACCAGGCTGGCCTCGAACTCAGAAATCCACCTGCCTCTGCCTCCCAAGTGTTGGAATTAAAGGTGTGCACCACCACTGCCCAGCCAGGTCCTTCTTTTAAAAAAGCTGGGTGTACTGTAACCCCTTCCCCAACCCCTTTTCTCCAGCCCCACTTTTGAGGGGTATTGTGTTGTAACAATATGACTTCTAGGCAGCAAATGTGGGATTTGATTCATCTAATCACTTTAAATCTTTTCAGCAGTAATTTGTAGACTTTAGAGTCTTAAGTTCTATCCTGTCATATTGGATTCATTCCTGCTGTGATAAGTGGAAGTATTGAGAATGGTAGGCGTTTGAATCTGCTACCGAGCTGGTGCCTGTCCTGGAGCACATGACCACTGTACCCCCGCTATGAGGACCAGGGTTCTCTATGCTAATGTGGTATCTAGGTGGGCCCCAGGGAGTTGGCCAATAAGCTTCCCTTTCCAGACATTCCTTCCTGCAAAAGATGTTTAATCTCTGGTCCACCCTGAGTAAGTTGTATGGATCCATTTTAAAGGATGAAGAAACAGTTTGGACAAGCAATGACTGTCTCTCTCATCAAGAACCACAAAAGGGGGAAACCTTGCTTACCGAGCTCAGCTCACTGCCTAAGTCTCCTGCAGAAGGCCCCTCCAAGTACCTGGCACGCACCCTGAGCTAAGCCAGACAGACCCCTCCATCTCCCACCCCTGGGCTCATCGACAGCCCATGGCCCCCTTCCCAAGTCCTTGCAGTTCCCAATGGTGTCTAGGTGTCCAGGAGATTGGGATCTACAGCTTCAGTGCCAGCCTATGGCGTTTCTCACAGGCTGGGGCCCCCATCTTAGGCTGGGTTCCACCTCCCCCTCAGCAGTGTGGTCGCATTCAGTATGTAGCCTAGTGCCCCTGCTTTTCATCTGCACCAGCAGTGTTCACACATGTGGCTCTACATAGATCCTCCCTACTTCCCTACCCACACAACTTCATTGTCTCTCTCCCTCAAAAACAAAGCAAAATAAACCCAATAAAACAAAAAGATCAAAATGAAACAAAAAATACGCTGAAAAAAAGGACTACAGTTTGTGTTGGTGAACTACTCCAGGTATTGGGTCTGCCCTGGAGTGTGGCAGATAGGCCCAGTAACACTCCATAAGAGAAAACACATTTCCCCTTTACCATGAATTGCAAATAGCTTCTTGGTAAGGAGTGAGACTTTGAATCCACTTCCACTTCTCTGCGCTGGAATTTTGTCTGGTTTAAACCTGTGTAGGTCTTCGATGTGCTGTCACAGTCTCTGTGGGTTTACATATGTATCATTCATTCACGGACTCTTTCCTTGAAGTCATCTACCACCTCTGGCTCCTAGGTATTGTCTGCCCCCTTTCCCACATAGATCCCTGAACTTTGACAGAAGTCTAACAAAGACTCCACATTTAGGATGGAGTGCTCCAAAGTCTCACTCTTGACAAGTTGTGGAGCTGTGGGTCTGTTGTTAATTATCATCTACTGCGAGAAGCTTCTGTGGTGGGGGCTGAGTGATGCACTAATCTATGACACAGCGAGATGTCCTCAGGACTCATCCTATTACATTGTTCCTTTGGCAGAATAATAGTAGTAGGTCTCCCCCTAGCACTCATGACCTATCTAGTCTCAAGTCCTTGACCACTTTAGGAGTGGGTGCCATCTCACAGAGTGGCCCTTAAATCCAATCAGAAAGAAGTTAGTACTTCCATAACACCTGTACCATTACTGAACCAGGATATCATGGCGGCAGGCCATGGGATTTGTTCCTGGGTGATGCTGATGATCGATGCTGATCATTATTTTTCTACTCCAGTAGCATCCTTTACCCTCCCATCCTTCTCCCCCATTTAATTCTCCTGCTGTCATTTTTCCTTTATCCCTTTGTAACACTCTTATTCTCCTTTCATAGGCATAGGTCCCCTATGCATGACCTCTGGTTATTTGGATTGAAACACATATATCTAAAGCTTAAAAACTACTAACATCCAAATATAATAGAAAACATGCGATGTGTATCCTTTTGGATATGGGTTATCTCATTCATCCTTTACCTGCGTACATTATAATTTCACGTTTCTTAACAGTAGAATAATATTCAATCATGTAAATGTACCACACTATCTTTAATCAATTGACGTACTTCTAAGCAATCTCCATTTTGTAGCTATTATGAACAGAGCAGCAATCAGCATGGAAGACGTAGTAGGATGTAGAGTCCTTTTAGTATACCAGCATTGGTATAGCTAGATCCTTAGGGAGATTTAGGCCCATCTTCCAGAGGAACCGCCAGCCCGATTTCCATAGTGGCTGTGCCAGTTTGCACATCCTCCAGCAATGTCCTCTTTCTAAAACTCCTCGCCAGCCAGAGCTGTAATTTGTTAGTTGGTCTTGGCTATTCTGACTAGTGTAATGTGAAATCTCAGAATAGTTTTAATTTGCATTTCCTTGATGGCTAAGGTTATTGAACATTTTAAAAAGTGTTTCTTAGCCATTTGTGTTTTCTCTTTTGAGAAAACTACTTAGTTCCTTACCCAAATTTTTATTAAGTTATTTATTTTCTTAAGCTCGGGATTGTTTGGTTCTTTAGATGGTCTAGATATAGACCTTCTACAATTGATAGGTTTTTTCACATTGCGTAGGCTGCTGCTTTGCTTGAATGGTGGTGTCCTTTGATGGCAGAAGCATTTTAGTTTCACAAGGCCACACATTTTGTTGATACTAATGCCTGTGCTATTGGTGATCTGTCTGTGGCAGTTAGTCCAAACCTATTCCCCACTTTCCATTCAAGGTGACTGGTCCTTGATCCATTTGTACTTAGATTTTGTGCAAGTGAAAGAAACAGATCTATTTATATTCTTCTACATGCAGCTATTCGGTTTGACCAGTTTGTTGAAAATGCTGTCTTTTTTACAATGTATATTTTAGGCTCCTTTGTAAAAATCAGGTGTGGAATTTTGTCTGGATCTTCAGTTGTATACCATTGATCAATGTGTCTAGTTTAATGCCAACACCATGCTGTGTTTAGTAACATACCTTTGTGTACAACCAATAGCACAGGCATTAGTATCAACAATACGTGTGGCCTTGTGAAACTGAAATGCTTCCGTATATCAAAGGACACCATGCAAGCAGAGCAGCAGCCCACACGATGTGAAATGCCGGATGGTGATACCTCCAGCAACCCTTTTCTTATGCGGGCTTGTTTTAGCTATCTTATTTTTGTGTGTGATTTCCATAATAAGTTGAGTATTATGTTTCAATTTCTCTGAAGAGCTGTGTTGGTGTTTTGATGAGGATTGGACTGAGTCTGTAAATTGCTCTTGGTAGAATGGCCATTTTCACTATCTTACTGATCTATGAGATGGAAGATATCTTCTTCCATCTTCTGATATCTCTTCAGTTTCTTTCTCCAAAGACTTGAAGTTTTTAATCATTCAGCCCTTTCACTTGCTGGAAAGGTTAGAATGGCTTGGATGTATTTTATATTATTTGAGGCTATTTTGAATTGGGCTGTTTCCTTGATGTCTTTCTCAGTTGCTTTTCATTTGTATATTAAATGGCTTCTGATTTTTTTGTGAGTCACTTTTGTACCCAGCTACTTTGATGAAAGTGTGTATCAGCTGTAGGGCTTACTTCAAATACTATATTAAGTAGGTTTGGAGAGAGCAGGCAACCTTGTATCGGCCCTGATCTTGGTGGAATTAATTGCTTTGAGTTTCTCTCCACTTACTTTGTTGGCTCTGGCTTGCTGCAAACTACCTGTCTTTGTTTAAGTATGTCCTTCCATCCCTAATCTCTCCAGGACTTCTGTCATGAAGAGGGGTTGAATTTTGTCACAGGCCTTTTCTGCATCTAATGAGATGATCATGTGGGTTTTTTTTTTTCTTTGTTTGTGTCTTCCTTTTGTTCTAGAGCTTTCAGATGTGCTATTTTGAGAACGAGATGTCTCCAGGTTGTGTGTTGTTTTTGTTTTTTTAATGTAGGTACTTAGTGCTATGAACTCTCATTGTAGCACAGCTTTCATCATGTTCCATTAAGTTGGGTATGTTGTGGAACTATTTTCATTCAATCTTAGAAAGTCTTTAATTGCTTTATTTCTGTCTTAACCCATTTTTCATTCAGGAGAGAGTTGCTCGCTTTCCATGAGTTCGTAGGGTTACTGTTGTTTCTGGCTGATAGGATGCAGGGTGTTATTTCTGTTTTCTTTTATCTTTTTGAGACTTGCTTTGTGTCTGAGGATGTGGTTAGTTTTGAAGCAAATTCCATGAAGTGCAGAGTAGAAGGTATATTCTTTTATGTTTGGGTGAAATGTTCTGTAAATATGCTAGGTCTATTTGGTTTATAACATCTATTAGCTGCAGCATTTATTTCTCTGTTTACTTTCTGTCTAGATGACCTAGTCACTGGTGAGAGTAGGGGTAGTGAAATTTCCCACTCTCAGTGTGTGAAAGTCAGTATGTGATTTAAGCTGTAATCATGTTTCTTTTACAAATATGGGTGCCATTGTGATTAGAGCATAGATGTTAAGAATTGAAATGTCATTTTGGTGCATTTTTTCCTTTGATGAGTGTGTAGTGGCCTTCCCTATCTCTCTCGCTTTTGTTTGAAGTCTATCTTGGTAGATACTATAATGACTACACTAGCTTGTTTCTTAGGTCCTTTTGCTTGGAGTGTCCAACTCTTTACCCTGAGGTGAGGTTTATCCTTGATGGTGAGGTGTGGTTTTTGGATGCTGCAGAAGGGTGGATCGAGGTTTTGCTTTCATTCTATTAGTCTGTGACTTTCATTGGGGATTGAGACCGTTGATATTTAGAAATATCAATGATCAATAATTGTTGATCATTTTTTTATGTTCTTGTTGGTGGTAGTACTGGGGGGGGTGTGTAGGTATGTGTGTATATGTGTGTGTGTGTGTGTGTTCCTTCTTTTAAGAGACTTTGCTGGTCTGAGATTAATTGTTCTCTGTGTTTTCATGGTCATAGGTAACCTCCTTAGGTTGGAAACTTTTTTCTAGCACTGTCTGTAGGCCTAGACTTGAGCAGATAAATATTGTTTAACCGTGACTTTATCGTGGAATATCTTATTTTCTCCATCTCTGGTGACTGAAATTTTTGCTGGGTATAATATTCTGGACTGACATATCTGGTCTCTTAGAGTCTACAGCACATCTATCCACTCCTTCTGGCTTTTAAGAGTCTCCATTGAGAAGTCAGGGTCGTTCACCTTTCCTTAACATTGTCTTTGGAAGAACAAGTACTCTTAATCTGATTTTTTTTTTAATTTTATATATGTCTTTTGGTTTCACGTGTCTCTGGGCAGTACACACATGCCTGGTGCCTATGAAGGCCAGACGAGACCATCATTTCCCTTAGAACTAGAGTTAGGGATGATGGTAACCTGCCATGTAGGTGCTGAGAATCAAACCTGGGTCTTCTGAAAAAGTAGCCAGTGCTCCTAACCACTGATTTAATTTTGATGAAAATCAGTTTATCATTTTTCTTACCATGTCGTATTTATGAAATTTTTACCCTCACAATTTTTCCCCTTTATTTTTAGAGTGGTATTAGGAATTCAACAGGATTGAACAAAAACTACAGTACCAATCTACCTATTTCCAGGCACTTTCCTATACACATATGTTCTTCCCATCAGCATCCCTGTTCTAACCCATATTGCACATCTTTATCTTTTAAGCCCATACTTGTTACTGCAGTTCATTCTTGTTTATGTTCTATATAGACTTTAACATATGTAGGTTTCTGCGTTTATTGTCTTACATAGAAGAACTTTACTCTCCGCCTTCTCTGTGCTCTGCCTGTTCATCCGCCCCCGTTCTTTTTTTTATTTTATTTATAGTTGTACAGATGACCATGAGCTATCATGTGTGTGGCTGCTGGGAACTGAACTCACAGACACAGCAGAAGAGGGCGTCAGATCTCGTTATGGGTGCTTGTGAGCCACCATGTGGTTGCTGGGATTCAAACTCAGTACCTTTGGAAGAGCAGTCAGTGCTCTTACCCACTGAGCCATCTCGCCAGCCCCCACCCCCATTCTTTACCATTTGACAACCACTGATCTTTTTTTACTCTCTCCAGAGTTCTTCAAGAATCTGATACAGTTAGAGTCATACAGTTTGTATTCTTTTTTAGCTTCTTTACCTAGCAGGATGCAGTTAAATTCTCTCTGTGTATTTTCATCACTTGACCCTCAAGCAGCAATCTTTTTCTATTGTCTGATGCATTGTTTGCCATTCGCCTTCTGAAGGATAGATTGATTGCTTCCGAATCTCAGCCATTCTAAATATGTCTTCTATAAGCAACTGTAAGCCAGATTTTCATAAATATAGATTCTCCCCTCCTTAAGGTAAATACCAGCACTGACATTGCTGGTTTGCATGGTAAGAGTTTGTTTCTATGAGCTGCCTCCACATTGTCTTCCAATGTAGCTGCACCAATTTTCTCCAGCTCCAGCCACAATGAGTTCCTGCTGTCTTGACATAGCTTGGAGTTGTCACTGCTTTGAATTTCAGCCACTTAAACGGATTATAATGCTATCTCATTGTTAATTCATATTTGGCTAACTATTTGCTATATTGAATACCTTATTATCAATATGTGTATCTTTATGAGTGAGGTATACATTCAGGTCTTTTATATAGTTCTTTTTGTTGTTTTGTTTTATTTTGTACATACCTCACTATATAGTCCTGGCTACCCAGGGACTTTTTATATAGACCACACTGACCTTGAACTCAAAGATCTGCTTGTCTCTGCCTCCCAAGTGCTGAGATTTAAGGTATATGCCACCACATCAGCCCTATAATTTTAAATCTTAAGATTTACATATTACTGTTTCCTGGTTTTTTAGTTTCATGGTTTTTTTTAAAGATTTATTTTTATTTCACATTTATGAACTACGATAACTGGGTATATGAGTGTTTGCCTGCATACTCCGGCCCCTCTCACTCCGGCGTAATACACTGTAGCTGTCTTCAGACGCACCAGAAGAGGGTGTCAGATCTCATTACAGATGGTTGTGAGCCACCTTGTGGTTGCTGGGATCCGAACTCAGGACTTTTGGAAGAGAAGTCAGTGCTCTTACCCGCTGACCCATCTCGCCAGCCCCATAGTTTCATGTTTTATATTTAAGTCTATACATTTTGAGTTCATCTTTGTAAAAGCTGTAAGGCCTATATCTAGATATTTAGATTTCTCGTTTTGCATGCAGATGTTCAGTTGTTCCAACAGCACTTATTGAAGACTATTCTTTGTTTCATTGAATTATTTTTGATACTTTACCAAAAATCAATAGATTATTTATATAGGCTTTCTGTTCTCTTCCTCTGACCTATACTAATTTTGCATTGATTTTTCTTTTCTTTCCTTCTTTCCTTCCTTTTTTTAAAGATTTATTTATTTTTTTATATATATGAGTACACACTGTAGCTGTACAGATAGTTGTGAGCCTTCATCTGGTTGTTGGGAATTGACTTTTAGGACCTCTGCTCACCCCGGTCAACCCTGCTCGCTCCAGTCGAACCTGCTCACTCAGTCCCTGCTCACTCAAGCCCAAAGATTATTTATTATTATAAATAAGTACAATGTAGCTGTTTTCAGACATACCAGAAAAAGGCGTCCGATCTCATTATGGGTGGTTGTGAGCCACCATGTTGTTGCTGGGATTTGAACTCAGAACCTTTAGAAGAGCAGTCGGTGCTCTTACCCACTGATCCATCTCACCAGCTCCCCTGCCCATCTCTCTCTCTCTCTTTCTTTCTCTCTCTTCCTTCCTTCCTTCCTTCCTTCCTTCCTTCCTTCCTTTCTTTCTTTCTTTCTTTCTTTCTTTCTTTCTTTCTTTCTTTCTTTCTTTCTTAAGACAGGGTCTCTCTTTATAGGCCTAGCTATCCTAGAACTCTGTATGTCAATGTGGTTCTCAATTTTCTTAATGCTGTGGCCCATTAATACATGTTATCCAACCATAAATTTATTTTGTTGCTACTCCATAACTAAAATTTTGCTACTGTTAAGAATCATAATGTAAATATATGATAAGCAAGATATCTGATAGTGACCCCCAAAGGGGTCTTAGCCCACAGGTTGAGAACCAGTGCTCTGCGTAGACCAAGCTGGTTCCTAACTCAAAGAAATCTACTTGTGTCTGCTTTCCAGGGCTGGGATTACAGGCGTATGCACTATGTGCTGCTGATTTTGCATTCTCCACTTGTCTTTCACTCTGTTCATTTTCCTGTCTTATGAAAACAGCTAAAACTTCTCGTTAAAAGGCAATGGTGGTAAGGGAAAGTGTTGTCTTGTTTTTTGTCAAGCAAAGTTTCAAACCTCTCTCCATTATCTCGATGTTATTGTAGGACTTCGTTTCTTAAGATGGAGCTAAGGAACTTCTAGGAGTTGTTTTTGTTGTTGTCTGTCTGTTTGTTTGTTTAAATAATGAATGGCTGTTGGATTGAAAACTGTTCTTGCTATGTCTATTGACGTGCTCGTGAGATTTTTATTTCTTCAGTGAACTACTGATGTGCTTTATACGTCAACTTATTTTTTTAATGTTGAATCATCTTTGCGTATGTGAGATAAATCTCTTTATGATGATAGAAATTATTTTTTGTACATTGACTTTGTGTACCAATATTTTGTTGAGGATCTTTGCCAACTTTATTTATAAGAGACGATGGCCTATGCTTTTTCTGTATGGCTTTGTCTGATTTTTATAGGAAATAAGGCTGGCCTCCGCATTGGCTCGGCAGCATTCTTTCTGTGTTCTTCTTTCGGGAAAAATAGTAGAGGACTAACACAAGTGCTTCTTTAAGGGTTTGATAAGGCGCACCATTTGATCCTAGAGCTTCCCGTGTGGGAATGTTGTCAATTTATAATGTAAAACTCTTAGTGGGTATTGGTCATCAGACTGTCTCTATTTAACATTTTAGCAGATTATATCTTTAAAGGAATTGGTTCATTTCATTCAGGTTATCTAATCTGTGGGTATAGAATTGCCCATAATCCCTCTGTATTATTCTTTCATGTCTATATGATATTTCCCCCCTCCTCTTTTCCTTCTTAGTTATTCTGCTTAGAGGTTTAACAATTTCATTGATTTGTTTTGTTTTGTTTTGTTTTGTTTTCCTCCTAAGATCCAGCTTCTGGTTTTTCTTTTTCTCTTTTGATTTCATGTTTCTAATCTCACTAATTTCTATACTGATTTTTATTTATGCTTACTTTGGATATGGTGTAGCTCACGCTTTGGTTTGCTAACATGGAAGCTTAGGTTATTTTTCGTCCTAACCATGATCAGTCAGTATCTTAAGTGTTCTTCTTAGTATTGCTTGCACTATTCTGCAGGGGTTTTTTTTTCTTTTATAAGTTGTCCTTTCATTTCCATTTAGTTTAAATTATTTTTAATTTCTCTTGAGAATTTGTCATTGAACCATGTGGTTTAGAATATGCTTGCTTTTACAGTACTCTTTGATGTAACTCAATGCTGCTTAGCGGGCAGTGCTTATGGTAATGTTCTCTGTTGTTTCTTAGATTTGTATTTCTCTGCTTCTCTATTTGATTGTTCAGTTGTGTTAAAACAATTGTTCCAAATCCTGTTGGATAATTTCAATATCTCTGCCAAACAGGAATCTGAGTCTGATGATTGTTCTGTCCCTTCATACTGGTTCTGTGGTTCTGTCCCTTCACACTGTGGTTCTGTCCCTTCACACTGTGGTTCTGTCCCTTCACACTGTGGTTCTGTGGTTCTGTCCCTTCACACTGTGGTTCTGTGGTTCTGTCCCTTCGCACTGTGGTTCTGTGGTTCTGTCCCTTTGCACTGTAGTTCTGTCCCTTCACACTGTGGTTCTGTCCCTTCGCACTGTGGTTCTGTGGTTCTGTCCCTTTGCACTTGGTTCTGTCCCTTCACACTGTGGTTCTGTCCCTTCACACTGTGGTTCTGTCCCTTCGCTCTGTGGTTCTGTCCCTTCACACTGTGGTTCTGTCCCTTCACACTGTGGTTCTGTACCTTCGCACTGTGGTTCTGTCCCTTCACACTGTGGTTCTGTCCCTTCACACTGTGGTTCTGACCCTTCGCACTGTGGTTCTGTGGTTCTGTCCCTTTGCACTGTAGTTCTGTCCCTTTGCACTGTGGTTCTGTCCCTTCGCACTGTGGTTCTGTCCCTTCGCACTGTGGTTCTGTGGTTCTGTCCCTTCACATTGTGGGTCTGCCTTGTGTCAGGCACTGAAGTGTTCTTATGAAATGTAAACACAGAAAAGGCCCTTTGTCTTATGGAGTGAGCTGTGGCACAGTTGGAGCATCCTGAAGCCATTACTCTGAGCAGTGTCTCTTGCCTGTCTTTTCAAATGCTCAGTTTGGAGTCTTACTTTTCTTTTCCTATCTTCACATCCTCGGGCACTGTGGGATTCATGAGGGAGGTTGGAACCAGATATTTCCCCTCTGAGGTAGATTAAGTTATGGTAAAATAATTTCTCCTGAGGACAGGCCTTGTTAAGAATAGCAAGCCTTGCATATTTTAAATAGTCCTTTTCTCTTGCTGGCTGGAAGCAGAAAGTCTTCCCTGTGAGGTCATATCATCTGAGGTGAGACTTCCCTGTGAGGTCATATCATGTGAGGTGAGACTTCACTATGAGGTCATATCATCTGAGGTGAATCTTCATTGTGAGGTCATATCATCTGAGGTGAGACTTCCCTGTGAGGTCATATCATCTGAGGTGAGACTTCACTGTGAAGTCATATCATGGGAGGTGAGACTTTACTGAGGTGTGGTGGGTTCCCTGTGAGGTCATATCATCTAAAGATGAGACTTTACTGAGGTGTGGTGGGTTCCCTGAGACTCAGAAGCAGAGAGTCTTCCCTGTGAGGTCATATCATCTGAGGTGAGACTTCCCTGTGAGGTCATATCATCTGAGGTGAAACTTCCCTGTGAGGTCATATCATGTGAGGTGAGACTTCCCTGTGAGGTCATATCATCTGAGGTGAGACTTCCCTGTGAGGTCATATCATCTGAGGTGAGACTTCACTGAGGTGTGGTGGGCTCCCTGAGACTCGGACCTGTGACTTGTAACTTCAGCTTCCCACTTCATGCTCCAGCAAACCTCAGTTACCTTTCAGGACTTTGTATTGCTTTGTTGGTTTTGCTTTCTTTGTCTAGGTATTCGTTCTACAAAGGTCCAGCGAAGTAAGTTGTGATTCTCAGCATCTACTTGACTGCCTCCAGCTTTAGCCAGTGTTTGTCTCGTGTCCTTGTTTCTTTGACTGATTAAAAATGTTTTTTTTTTAATCATTTTACTCATTTTTAGACTCATCAGATGGAATAGTGACTTCTCCTTATATGGTATTAGAAAACAGAACTTCCCATATCTTGTGGTTTTGCCTATTATTTTTATAGTTTTATATTGTATACTTATCTCTAACAGTTTTGAATTAATTTTAATACCTCATATGGCATATGAATCAAGATAAACTTTGCATAGTGACACTAATACACATATAGTATAAAATTGCTCATAATATTTCCTTTTTCTTTAGTTCATATACAGTTATATCTTCTCTTTCATTCTTGATGCTTGCAATTTATAACTTCTCTTTTTATTTTTTCCTCACCCTGGTGAACCTGGCCAGAAATACATTTGTTTTATTAGTAATAATCATTGTGAGTATTTATCATGTATAATGTTCCTTTTGAAGCCCTTTCCTCTTATTCCATTTACACATTTAAACTCACTATTTTCTGTTGTTATTCCCTTTCACAGATAAATAACCTGAGGTAGGTGTATCTATTAGGAAACGTGCCTACAGTCTAATAGCCAGAGTGACAGAGGACTGAGCTCAAGTTTAGATGACTCAAAGCGCTTCTCAGGTCTTCTGGCACCTGGACACCTGGTGCTTGTGTGCTCCCTGATCCTGGGGTCTGAGCTGCACTATCCCTCATCTCTAGTTGACCTGCAGCAATCTCACTTTCTGGCTCACTGATCACTAAGCTTCCCCTTCTGGTTGGTTCCTTGTGTCTAAGGACTACTGAATGCCGGGCACCTCTCTGGTATTCTTTGAGGTAGAGGTATTCTGAGCCACAGTCTTTAAGGCTATAGCTGGCCCTCCACCTGACCCCATTCTCTTACCACTGGAGCTGCAATTCTACAGTTCCCTGAGACTGTCCTGTACCCCTGCCTGCCCTTTTCTCACCTTCCCTTCAGTTCCTCTAAGCCCTTGTGGATTTTCCTGCAGTTTCCTTAGGCCCCTGCTGAGCTATTTATAACCCTTCCTGTCCTGATTCTATCACACCACCTCTTGGAGCTGTAACTCTGCGGACCCTTCCTGTCCTGAAGCCATCCCACCATCCCCAGAGCAACTTTGCAGCTTTCTTAGGCCCTACTGGGCAATTTCCACCCTTTCTACTACTCTTACTTTGGAACTGCCAGTATATTCCACAACTCCTCAAGACCCTCATGGCTTTTGCGACTCTATTCCCAAACCATTCCTGTAGATGAGACCCTCTACAAGAGCTTTGTCCTTATTCTTGCCTTCTGGTTTCTGAGAAAGTCCTGGTACCAGGCACCCAGACTCTTTACCTTAGCCAGCTAAGCTGAACCCCGTTGTTGAGTTGGGACAATCCACTGAACAGCTTGGTCCTGTTTTTGTCCTCCCGAGTCTGAGGATACCCTTGACTACAGGCTGCAGTGACATTACACTTCCCCTTTCTCATCCATGGGAACGATATCTTTCCTACCCTCATTCCCTTGGGATGCCTCTTAGAAAACCTCCAACCTGTATATCTAAAGCCCAGCCTGAAAGACCCTAACTATGTGATAGAGGAAGGAGAAAAAAGCAAGATAAAGGGACAGACTATTCACAATCCAATTTGGCCTTAATATCCCTTAGATGATCAATACAAATGGCTGCCTAACAGCATCCTTGATCATAATATTAATTGGGATCTTACAGATATTGCCCGTGATCTGGGAAATGGAAAGAGATTCCCCATTTCCTATTTCTCTTTTCTCCAGACCCTGTTTATCTCTCCCCAGACATCATGTCCATAGATGGCTCTGTAAGTGTGTTGTAAAATGGGAGCCAGAAAGCCAACCTTGCAGGAGGGTAGAGAGCAAAGGAGTAGGCCAGCTGCTCCTCACTGCCTGCTGAATTCTCAGCCCCTCCTGCAGTGTCCTCTGTCTATAGCCAGGCAGACCTCACAATCTTCCTGTCTCCAAGCCTTCTTTGTTCTCATCTTACTGGATTCAGCTTTACAGGATTTTATCTGTCTTTCAGGCATAGACTGCTTTATGCTCTTCCACTTAAGGTAAAAGCTGGCTTTGGAGTTGAAGTATGGCTCCCCCTCTTCTAGACCCAAGCATGCTTGTTTAAAGGTTCCCCAAAAATCTCCGTCCCATATCTAGTGAGCCACCTGACTATGTGATAGAGAAAGGAGAGAAAAGCAAGATAAAGGGACAGACTATTCCCAGTAGGAACCATTGCTGCTCGTCTCTACTTTTGAGGCTTTGGTTTAATTTTCCAAGCTTGCTAAGGTATATGATTAAAACCCTGTAAACCCTCTAACAAAGGTGTTACCCTAACACAAGGAAAACATGTGCTTGTTGCTTTCTTAGCCACTGTATCCCCAAGAGGATGGAAGCAACCACACGGCTGACAGCCATCTTTCCCAGTGTTTAAAAGAATGGACTTTGCCATGTGACCTCACTCCCCTCCTGATTAAAAAGTGACCACATGGCATGAGCCAATCAAGGAAAAATCAGGTCCTCCTAGCTGTGAGGCCCTGACCCAAGAACTCTTCCACTATTTTTAATCGCACTAACAAACCACACCCCAAAGTACCTTTGGTTCTTCCTCAGCCTTTCTGGTTTCTCTCTCTCCCTCCTCAGAGACAGGCTGCCCATCCAGCCAGGGCTGGGGGAGTCCCAGACAAAGACCCTGGTTGGAATTACAATACCCTAGGGAGCATCCTAGCTAGGAATCAACTTATAGCTTGCCTCCTGGCCACTCAGCAAAGCTACCCCTAGGGTGGTAAATTATGAAAAATCCCCAAAGGTCAGAAATGAAAATCCATCAAAATTCCTAGCCCACCTTCCCAAGGCCCCCGTACGATATCCTAATCTAGATGCTGAGACCCAGGTGGAGAACAGCTCCTCTGAGCTCCTTCTTTCCCCAGAGTTTCCGTGTCGTTAGGGCCAAACTTTAACATCTATAGAAGGGACCTCAGATGAAAATCTTAGCTGAGGCCTTCAAGGTGTACCATGGAAGAGATAAAAATGCCCCAGAACAATAATATCCAATGATGGCTAAGGCCTCTCAGCTGGGCAAAGCAGAAGCCCAGGCCTCCTGGTCCCCCAAAGCTGGAGAAGCTCCATGTACCTGTTCCAAGTGTAGTCAGGAGAGTCACTGGGTTCAGGCCTGTCCTAATCTCATAAACCACCCAGACCATGTCCAAGGTGCTATCAAAGAAATGTGGGGTGTTGACTGTCCCCGTGTCCCCTCATGGCATGAGTCCATCCTTGATCTGGCCATGGATAACTGAGGTAGCCCGGTCTCCTTTGGCCTGACCACTGCCTTCTCCAACAGGGAGCCTTAGGTAATTATCACAGGATCAGATTAATCTTCCTTCTGAACGCCAAAGCCACTTTACAGTCCTTGGGAGCCACCTCTCCTTTCCATTCCTCTATTGTCAGAGTAGGGGGGCAGCCTTACCAGGCTGGCCAAACCCCTCCACTTAGCTGTATATTTAGGGGTACCCTCTTACCCATTCCTTCCTCATAGCACCAACTCAGCAGTATCAAACTATCTTATCCCCTTGCTGGCCCTCTTACAATATACTAATCCGGATCTTGAGACCCCAGGTGGAAAACAGCTCCTCTTTTAGCTGTTTTCCAAGCCAACACGAGAGCTTCCATTTCTTTTGCTCCCCACATCTGCTTGACACCAAGCTCAACGGTCATTCCCCTTCTCCAAATTTCACACTTAGACACACTTTTTCCCATAGCAGCCTCTCAGGTAGTTCCCCAGGTATGGGGTCCCCAAAACCTTTCCATAGACAAACATTACACCACCACTAACCACTCCGTTATCAAACCCTACCAAATATATAACCCAGGCTCAATACCCACTTCCCCTCCAAAGTCGCTGGACACATAAGCCTCTTATCTCTGACCTCTCAGGGAAGAAACTTCTGCATCTCACTTTTTCCCCCTTTAATACCACTGAATGTGCAGTTAAAAAAAAAAAAAACCTAATGGAACCCATCCTTGGTTCAAGATCTCCAAATAATCAATTCAGCAAGAGTTCCCCTTCACCCCTTAGTATCTAGCCTTAGTACTTTCGTCTCCATGATGCCCTCTGTCCTAGACCTCAAGGATACCTTTTCTATTCCTCTGGACACCCAGTCATAAAACAGCTTTGCCTTTACCTGGACTGACCAGGACACACCCCTTTCTCCCCAACTCACTTGGACTGTCCTACACCAGGGGTTCCCAGAAAAGGGTTCCCAGAAAGCCTGTATTTATTTGACTAGGCTCTGGCCTCTGACCTACTCTTTGTTGTTTCCTAAATCCAATATGTAGATGACCTTCTCCTTCGTCGCCCATCCCTGCACATTAGCTAGGCAGACACCCCTGTCCAGTCAGGGATGTAGGGTCTCACCCTCTAAGGTCCGCTGTACATCCCTCAGGTTACTTCTCTGGGACTAAACATAACTCTTACAAGGCTATTCCTATAGTTAGAAAACATCTAACTATAATCCAGTCACCCACAGTCCTTACCACCAAGGATGAAAGTCTAGCATTCCTAGGGATGACTTGCTTCTTCCGCTCTTACCTTCTCGTGAGGCAGCCTGTGCCCACCGCCACCATGAACCACTCCTTGCACCCATTAGCAAGCCATTTCATAGACGTCAACAGGCCCTTCCTCCATGTTCCAGCTTCACACCTCCCAGACTTAACTTGGCCCTTCTCTCTCCATGTCTCTGAAATAGAGGGATAGGCTCTTAGTGTCTGGGGTCATCAAAAATGTGACCGTACTATGTACAAGGATAGGCACCTTGTCTGTGAGCTCTGGCTGCAGCGGAACTTGCTCTTTGTAAGTCAGAAGGGTTAACCTTTGAGTCACTTACAACAGTCTTCTCTTTTCATCACCCATACCGTCTCCTAAGGTCCAAGTCTCCAACACCGCCCCTTCCAGAGTTCCCTCCCTTCAGGTAGCACGAGTAAAGGATGCTACACTTCCCTTCCAAGCCATGTCCATGTCTCAACATTTCAGACTGACTCAAGTTACTGTCTTGACTCCCTTAAAGTATACACAGGTCATTTGTTTCTCTGGCTTCTGCCACCTTTCACCTATTTGGTTCCATATCCTAGCTTCTTTCCTCAACCTGCTCTTTGTTTCTCCTTGTCCACTCAGTAAGGAGCCTTCCTCTAGCCCCTGGAGCCTACTTTACTCTCCATGGCCTCACCATGTGGGCAACTCTGTAGTTACTAGAACGCTTTCTCCTCTCTGTCTCTTAGGACCCTCCCCGTTTCCTTTCCTTCTCCCCCTAGGAGCTGTCTGATAAGCCCCACAGCTTCCTTACGCCATTCTGGGCCTCTGTGACCTTGTCTCTCATGTCTCTCAGCTCTGTCCTGGAAGTTCCCATGATCTCCTGGGCTTCTTTGAAGTCTCATTTTTACTGCAAGGATCTTGGCCACAGTACAGTTCAAACGACTGAAATTGGCATGCTCGATTTTCAATGATGGCAGCTTCTGTCACTGCACAAACAAATGATCCAAAAAGTCTTTTATATTCTGATTAAGGACCCTTGTCACCCCAGATGGGAGACAGGGTTCATTGGTAGACTTGACTATAGCACCCATTTACTATAGCTGCCCATTAAGCATGATGAAAGTGTAGAGAGTACACATTCCACTCTCTCAGCCCCTAGGTATAGGCACGGTAAAGGAAGTGGTCCAAAGCCCCTCAGAAGGACTCACAACCCTAATGTCACCCCTTTAGAGGATATTGATCCCAGTTCCCTGGCATCCCATCTTTTGAAACTTAACCTCTGCATATCAGCTAGATTTACTAACTGCAAACAGGGGTGGGCTTTGTCTCTTTGAGAGGAGCATCATTTTTATGTTAAGCAATGGGATATAATAAAAGATAAAATTCAACACTCAAGACAGACAGATCTCCAAAAACATAAGAAACAGCTCCGTGTATCTGGCTAGTGATCATTGACAGACCAGTATAGCACTAGACAATACCTTTTTTAACCCCCTTCTCCTTTTTTCTTTTTTTTTTCTTTCTTTCTTTTTTAATGATTTTGTTTCTTTTATGTATGTGAATGCACTGTAGCTGTCTTCAGACACACCAGAAGAGGGCATCAGATCCCATTGCAGATGGCTGTGAGCCACCATGTGGTTGCTGGGAATTGAACTCAGGACCTCTAGAAGAGCAGTCAGTGCTCTTACCCACTGAGCCATCTCACCAGCCTCTCCTCATTTCCTTAATCCTGCTAATTCACTCTGCTTTATTAACTCCTTACCTGGTCTGGAGAGATGCCTCAGAGGTTACTGCTCTTCCAGAGGTTCTGAGTTCAATTCCCAGCAACCACATGGTGGCTCACAACCATCTGCAATCCAGTCTGATGCCCTCTTCTGGTGTATCTAAAGAGAGCAATGGTGAATACATAAAATAAATAAATCTTACTTATTTATTTATTTATTTTGGTTTTTCGAGACAAGGTTTCTCTGTATAGCCCTGGCTGTCCTGGAACTCACTTTGTAGACCAGGCTGGCCTCGAACTCAGAGATCCACCTGCCTCTGCCTCCCAAGTGCTGGGATTAAAGGCGTGTGCCACCACCACCCAGCCGATTGTTTGATAATAAACAAAGGAAGAGAGAGTGCAGTTCCTAAATGGCATGCCACAAAACCCAAAGTGGTATTCAGCCCCTCCTTCCCACCCTAACCTATGACCTCAGTAAGATGCCCCTATAGGAGGTGTCAAAAAAAACAAAAACAAAAAACAAAAAAAAAACGGCAGCTCCTGTCAAAATGGCAGCATCAGGACATCTCCGCCTGCAGCCATCACAGGAGCTGTCCACGGTGACACATCTCCTTTCCTGCCTCAGCAGGAGCTGCATTTCAAGAGCTATCACAGTGGACCTTTCCTGTCTCAGCCTACTGCCATCATAAGGAGCTGCCAACCCCACACAGCCCATCAGCTCCACAGAGATGGTGCCTCAGCAAAAGCCAGCTGCAGCTGGGAAGCACTTTGCACACTAACCCATGAGTCTGACGGAGGGAAAAGGGGTAAAAAAAAAGCTGCCAATCCTTGAGCTTCCCACAAAACCCCCACCAATCCCTGCGCTCCCCAAGCTCAGGACTTGAAATCCCACCAGTCCCCAATCTAAAAATCTCTGCTCTAAAAAGTTCCACCCCCTAAGAAATCCTGTATAAGCCTTGGCCTTTTTCCAATTCCCTGCTGCCCGCTCCCGGGATCAGAGTGCAGCCATCCCTGGATTTGGCCCTACAGACCTTGGACCCTCCCAATAAATCTCTTTCATGAGCTTTCCTGCCTGATGTCACTCTTTTGTCAGAAGAAGCCAAGAAGAAAAGAAGCAATGAAGAGAAGACAAAGAGCTTCCTCTCAAAAGCTGTGTGGTTCCTGAGCTCCCGTGTCTCAGGATGCCCGTTTCCGGGACACCGCCCCACTCAAAGCTGTGTGGTTCCTGAGCTCCTATGTCAGGATGCCCGTTTATGGGACACCGTCCCACCTCAGATGTGTGTGGTTCCTGGGCCACTGCGTCTCAAGATGCCCTTCCTTTGGGACACTGTTCCACCTCAGAGCTGCCTGGGCCCCCTTGTCTCACGATCCCCTTCCACCGGAATACCTTTTCCCTTCAGAGCTGTATGGTTTCTAAGTTTCCAGGTCCCAGGATGCCCTTCCATTCAAGCAGGAACACTTACCAATTGTTTACACACCATGAGGACGTCTGAGGTCTTTTGACTTAGTGTCCCGGTGCCGTCCAGTTGGAGTGCAAATAGGAGCCTTGACTATGTACGTCCCTTTGGAAAACAAGAGCTGACATAGCTTCCTTGTCCCCGTAGGTCTGACAGTGACAGCTGTGAAAGACTCAGGAGAATGGAATCTAGAGGCTGGGGCCTTGGTGCTTGCAGACGCTGGTCTCTGCTGTATTGACGAGTTTAATAGTCTCAAAGAACATGACAGGACCAGCATCCATGAAGCGATGGAGCAACAGACCATAAGTGTGGCTAAGGCTGGGTAAGCATTCCTCTTCTGTAAAGCCTATGGAAGTAGAGAGCATATTCAGTATAAATCCAAAGAAAATGGGAACCTGGTTGGTATACCCAGGGATTATCAACCATCTTCAAGTTCAAAGGTTTACTTATTAGGCGTACATAAGGAAATGAAAGTGAATTGTTTTGAAAAAGAAAGGTTAAAAGTAAAGTATAAAAGTAGACTGCCTTAATTACTTTTATATTTCTGGGGAGAGACACCAGCATTTGGCTGGGGGCTTGCTTACAACTTCAGAGGCTGAGTCTGTCATGGCAGGGAACCTGGTGCCAGGCAGGCGTGGCGTTGGAGAAGTAGCCAAAATCCTCTGGTAGCAGGCAGAGAAAGAGAGCAAGACTGGGCCTAGAGTGGGCTTTTGGAACCTCAAAACTCTGCCCCAGTAACACCTCCTCCATCAAAGCCGCACCTCCTAATCCTTCCTATCAACTGGCTTATGGGGGTCATCCTCATACCAAGTCGACTGACTTCGCTCACTCAGGGCAATTTATGGTGCTCTTTCAACACAGGACTCTACTTATTTTTTTCTATAAAAGTCATGTGTGTCCTCAGGGCATCTTGAGTATGGGGATTTTGAAAGATTAATGGAGTACAATAGAGATAAATTTAGTGGAAATAAATTCTAAGATTTTACGTGGAAACCATGAAACAGAAGACCAGGGAGACAGGCTTCCTTTTACAGGTCAGTAGGAAATATTATTATGATGTAAATTCTTCTGAAAGCAGTCTATAGACTCCGCGATGTTCCAGGCAGTATTCTAACCACTTGATAAGCTGATTACATTTTACAAAGAAAGGCACAGAAGCCAGACTTACCAAAGCAAGTTTGAAAAAAGGATAAATATGAAGATCCCTATGACCCGGCTATATCTTTCTTGGGTATATATGTTAAACAATTCATGTACAGTGAAGACAGTTAAACACCATATTTATTGCTGAACTACTCAGTCTTTGGAAATGGGAATCCATCAATAAATGAATGGGAAAAAAAAACTACATATACACAGTGGAATTTTATTTAGCCATAATGAAAAGTGAATTATGACATTTACAGGAAAATGAACAGAACTGGAAATGATTGTATTAAGCAAAATAAGCCAGACTCAATGATAAATACTCATGAGAGAAGGGAGGAAGAAGTCTTGCCAGAGTAGAAAGGAAGGGAAGAAAGAGAAATGGAAGACACATGACATGGAAGCAGAGGGAGGACATAGGCCAGCAGGAGGGGCATAGCAGTAGGTAGGGGTGTGGCAGGAGGGGCGTGGAAGGCAGTAAGGAAAGGAAACAACATTTGAAAATAATGAAACCCATGACTTGGTATGCTAACTTAAAACTAATTTTAGAAGAAATTTATATAAATGAAATAAATATGCTTGAACACTTTGATATGTATATACAAAAAAGGATCTGTACAAACATAGTTTTTGGCAGCTTTATTTTTAATCCCTCTGAACTGCCAACAACTCGGGCTCATTACTAGGTAATAGATAAACCGTGATACCTATGTAGAATGAAATACTACTAGTCTGAAATACAGGAACAGACTAGCAGACTGTAGGCATATGAGTCAACATGAATAAAAGCCTATTCAAAGTGAAGGGTGCCAAGACATGATTCCATCCCATGTGTGAAATGCTAGAAAAGGCCAACTAAGGCGAGAGCGAGCATGACCTGCTCTCTGTGCACACTAATTCTTACTTGTAAAAACATGGAAACTCAAATCTGTGTCCCCAAATCACTGTCAGATTTCTGAATGCTTGCTCTTCCTGAATGGTGACCGTGTGTGAATGTAGCTCACAGCTCCTCTTTGGGCTTTGTTAGTTAAACCCCCTTAGAAAAATGCTACATAAAAAGAGACTGAAAGAAGGCATGGTGCCTAGACGCTGGGAGACTTACCCACAGTTGCCTTGTTACAAGGGGAAACAATGTCTCAAAAAGAAAATAGTTGAAAGAATAATTTTCAGGTTGGATTTCTTGTCTGTGTAAAATGCTTAGAGGATTAGAACCTTTTGTTGCTACTTGTGGGCAGTTTTTAAATTGTTTCTTTTCTAATCTACCTACCAGATACATAATATGTATTACACAGTTTGCTTAAGAAGCAGCTCGAACATTGTGACTTAATGAGTAGTTCCCTGTGGCAGGGGTACTAGTTACTACACAGAACATTTGTATCCTGGTTTACAGATGAAGCCCTTCCTGTCTTTCTGCTCTGTCTTGACTTCTGTCCAGCATTAATTCTTCCATGAGAGGAGGCACTCACCGCAACGAGCATCTCAGTCATCTGGCCTCTTCACTGTTAGTTAAGAATTTAACTTTGCAAAGCAATTCAGCATATTTTATTTAAAGATGTTATATGGATTGGAGAGATAGCAAAGTGGTTAAGAGCATTCGCTTCCCTTCCCCCCACTTACCCAGGGTATCTCAAGCTCTTTACTGACCTTCAAGGCATCAGGTACATAGGTCATGCACAGACAAACATGCAGGCAAAACACCCATATACTTAAAATAATAATGTAAAAATGTAAACATTGTTGTGATTGACTTCATTCGAGGGTGATAGGATAGTTTCTCTCACTATTATAGCTAAGCTGGCTCTTAGTCACTTGCTGTCATGTGTTGATATTATTGGTATTCTACCCCCCATAACCGTTGCCGGATTCATAAAGACATTTATACTATTTTATTGTTAGCATGAATTTTAAAAGACTCAATTCCTAACATTGCATAGTATGCAATTACATAAGCTTTGTATAATTAGATTGATAAACATTGAAAAGGATTCTTTTTCTTTATGAACTTTGTGACATTATTTATAATCACATATGATAACAGAGCTGGAATTACTGTGCTCTGTGAATTTAGTAAACTGTTGCAGTATGTTTTCTCAATTGGATGGCTCCACATGTTGACAAGCATTCAAGAGGTAACTGGTTTTGATTCAGAACATTGTGTTTATAGTGAGTGCATGTTGACCTGAAATTTTCAGTTGGGCTTAATATTTCTCATACCTTTAAGTTTCATTTAAAAACAGAGCAATTATAGAGTATGGGTTATTATAGAGTATCTCTTCAACCTTAGAACTACTAGATTTCACATTTTCCATACAGAGAAATGTCTTGAATTAAAAACTTCCAAGAATAGCAGATGCTTCAAAGAGGCGAAACACTTTTCCTCCCAAGTTATTTTTTTCCTTTCAGTTTTTTACAAAATCCCTGCCCTTCCCATCACTCAGAAGCAATCAATATTCAACATGGACAGCAACAATGAACAACCCTTACTTAAAATAAGGCATATTTGAATTGTAGATATATTCGAGGAAAGTCCAAATGGTTACTGTAGGTAGGAAAAGTTCCCCGCTCAAAGATGATGAGTGGCAGTGATAGCCTGATCTACTGTTTTGACAGTGGGCAGGCTTGACTTCTTTTGGTCTCTGTAAATCTCCATGAAGTGAATTTAAAGGCCTTTCTTTTATTATTTAGTATTCTTTGTGACTATAATATAATTATGTCATTTCCCTCTTCCCTCCCCTCTTCCCACTCATGTACACACACACACATAAGTGCATAAATACAATTTGCCTAATCTCTGTGTTACTTGTACATGGATGCTCTTAGGGCTGAGCATGTGATGTTGGGTAGCTACCTGGTGTGCTGCTGCTCTCAGCATTCCTCAGTTCCCTACAGTTCTTTTTAAGGTTGAGACCTCGGGAGCTTTTCCCCTTCCATGTTGGCATGTCTACTGGTGTGTCACGCTTGGGCAGGTCATGTTTAGGCAGCCATGTTAGTGGATCCGCTTCTGACACCAAGATTGTCCTAATGTGAAGTATGCATAGTCAACTTCCAACTCAGTGCCTGTCTTACATCAATAGACAGAAGCTATAGCTACTGAAATATATTATTTTATTATTAAATATGACCACATACACTTAACATAAACTTCCCATCTCAACCAACTTTAAGTGTCTAGCTTAGATGTGCTAAGTGCCTTTACATTGCTGTGCACGTCTTTGACATCTAGCCAATATGCTCTTGGCCTAAATGGGATAATACTTAATGACTCTCCAAAATTATTTTAAGTGTGCCTATGAAGGTATGTATAATATTCTCCACACTCTGCACTCAGTTGAGTCTCTAAAATAGCTTCCTAATAATCGTATCAACATCATTCTCTTGATAAAGAAAAATTATATTCAGGCTTCCTTTGAAGTTCCTTTGTGCTTAAAATCAGTTCTGCAAAGGTTATATATTGTTAAGAGTTTGGAAAGGCGTTTTGGCAATTGCTCAGACAACCATGGAAGGATCTGCTTCGTTTAGAGGCTTCCGATTCTTCCATCCAGGTCAGCTGGCTCCAGGTCCACTGCTTCTAGGCCTGTGCTGGGCAGGACAGCCTGGCCAAAGGCATGGCAGAGCACAGCTGGTAACCTCAAGGCACTCACGAGGAGAGCGGGCCTGGAGGGGGCTCCGGAACAGTCATCACCCGGAGAACGTGGCCTCTGACTAGGTCTGTTTCTTGTATCCTGTTGTCTACCATCGTGTGAACCTTTCGTGTAGTCGGTCCTGAGGGCTGAATTCCAGAGTGAGCTGTAGATTTGGGTGAGCTGCTTTCCCATGTCTATTTTCTATTTGCACATACACTAACGTTCATAATAGTCACTCTTTCTTAGCCTTAGTCTTAGTTTTAGTTTTATGGGGCTTGTCTCATTGATTTAATTTCTTTCATTATCTGTAATGTCTTTGGAGAATGTTGAGGTCTCATTCAATACTTTATTTTTTTGTAATTATTCTTTTTATTGTTCATGCTATGTAATCAACTTTTGCTACCTATTTTAACATACTATCCATGCTTTTTCTAAACTATAGTTAGAAAAATGATTAGAAATAATTGTATAGTTACTTTGAAATGCTCAAATGTAAAAATGCTATCAAACTTGTTCTGATCCGACACCTACACATGTACCCTCATTAAACTCAGGAGCTCATAAAAAATAAAAATAAATAAGAAAGATGTGATAATAGAGCTTATTGGAAAGGAGTTTAGCGGGAAGAAAAGGTAATGAGGTGAATTTGAACAAAATACATTATGTATAAATACAAAATGTATTTGTCTTTTTTTTTTTTTTTTGAGACAGGGTCTCTCTCTGTATAGCCCTGGATGTCCTAGAACTCTCTTTGTAGAAGTTGGCCTTCAAATCACAGATATCTGCCTGCCTTTGTGTTCTGAGTGCTAGGATCAAAGGGGTGTGCCACCACTACCCCTTTAGTATTAAAGGATTATAGTTATAAAGGATTATAAATTATAAAGGATTAAAGGATAGAAAACTTAGAGAAGGATACTTGCAAACTACAGATAAGAGTTTCCAGTGGCTGCAGCTACCTAGAAATTGGGTAAACTAGCTGTAAGATTGTGAGAGCCTTCAAGTTTAGAGAAGAAAAAGAATGTATGTATGAATTCAAGTATCTGGTGAGGATTCCTAGAAGATGGCCTTTAATGTGCCACCTACGAGGGAAAATAAATTATGGACTAAGCTACAAATTGAGCCATAGCTTATGCAGCTGTTGGCTGGTTTGCTGTAGAATATGTACATAAAATGTGGTTTTACATTATATAGTGAGATATAGAAAATGATGTATTCTAGAGAGAGCAAGTTCAGAAGCCAAAATCCAAAGTTCCCCAGAATTAGTAGAATTATGAAGAGTAGAAAGTCCAGAGCTAGCCTGGCTATATTGAGGTCCCAGCTCCACTATTGGCATATGTCTTGGTCATGTTTCTGTTGCTGTGATAAAACACTGTGAACAAAAGTAACTTGAGAAAGGGTGATGTCAGTTTACAACTGTACTTACTCTGAGTAAAGGAGAATGGAGCTGGGACTCAAGGCAGGAACTGAAGCAGAGGCCATGGAGCACTGACTTGTTCCTGTGGCTTGCTCACAGCTTTCTTTTACACCCCAGGACCACATGCCCAGGAGAGCTACCACCCACAAAGGGCTGGGCCCTACCACGTCAATCATTAATCAAGAAAGTCCTCCTCAGACATGCCAATAGGTCAATCTGGTAGGGGGCATTTTGTCAGTTGAGGGTCCTTCTTTTCAAATGATTCCAGCTTGTGTTGACAGGAAACCAAACTGGAAGCACATATTAATGCATTTTTCTAATACGAAACTGCCATTCTGTATCATGATTTGGGCAGGAGTTTGTTAAAGTAAATGTAAAAGGACAGCTGTATAACCCATTGTCACCATAGCCCCAAAGTTCATTCATTCCTTGTTTATTCTCTCATTGTCCTTAGTAGCAGTGCTCTCCTTCACTTTGGATGCCTTCAAGGGAGGTCTGATAGCTGCTGTCATTCTTATTAAAACATTTATGTCAGAATGGCCCAGGGCCCCTAAGCAGTTCGTGGCTTGGCATCTCCAGTGCTGCCAGCAATGTGGGGTGGCATTAGCTGCTTAACCATGCTGTGTTAATGTCATTTAAGTAGAAGATTTCATAGTCTAAATCACTTTATACAGTTCAGGTAGTTTTCTGGACTTTTATTGTTCCAAGAGGTTCAACATAATTTTCCCCATAATTTTTCTAAACCTCAGATTTTCTAAACCTTAGCTGTCTTTATTGTCATTTATTCATCCCTAAAACTTGGTCAACTCTTTCTTTCTCTTTTTTCTTTTCTTTTTCTTTTTTTAATCAAATATCTTTACTATTATTTGTCTCTTCACCTTCCCTTATATATTTTTTAATTTAATTTAATTTTACTTATTCACTTTATATCTCACTTAATGCTCCTGAAGAGGTCAGCTCAGGAACTTTGGAAAAATTCCACCAGGCCCCTCCCTTCCTGGAAGAGAAAGGTCATGAAGCACTTAGGCGCCCCTCCCCTCTGGAAGGAGAAGGGAAAGGAGAGACTTGATTACATTCCTCAGACCACTAGGGGGTGGGGGGAAGACTGACCATCGGCCTGCAGGTAGGGGAGACCCAGAGCTCATAGACACATTCCTCCTACAAGCAAGGGAGGTCCTTGCCACTTCATTCCCTAAAGACTAGTCAATTTAAAAGTCACACTGGGGGCTGGTGAGATGGCTCAGCAGGTAAGAGCACTGACTGCTCTTCCAAAGGTCCTGAGTTCAGATCCCAGCAACCACATGGTGGCTCACAACCACTCCTAATGAGATCTGACGCCCTCTTCTGGTGCATCTGAAGACATCTACAGTGAATTACAGGCTGGAGTTCAATTCCCAGCAGCTACACACATGATGGCTCACAGCCATCTGTACAGCTATAGAGTACTCATACACATAAAATAAATAAAATAAAATAAATATTAAAAAAAAAAAAAAAAAGGCCAGGCGGTGGTGGTGCACACCTTTAATCCCAGCACTTGGGAGGCAGAGGCAGGCGGATTTCTGAGTTCGAGACCAGCCTGGTCTACAGAGTGAGGTCCAGGACAGCCAGGGCTACACAGAGAAACCCTGTCTCGAAAAACCACAAAAGAAAAGAAAAAAAGTCACATTGTTCTGACAATCACATTGTGCCTAATGGCTGCTGCTCTAAACAATGTATAAATACTCAGCAAATGTGCTGCGAGATTCCCAGCTACGTTGTTCACTCAGTGAGTCCCCATCCCTCACTCCCAGTCACTCTTTCCCACAATCTTTTCCCCATCCCACCTCCCCTTCACCTCTACGGGGTGAGGCAACCTGGGTATCCCCCCAAACCCTGACACTTCAAGTCTCTTGGGGGCTAGGTGCTTCCCTTTCTAAAGGCCAGACAGAGCATCCAGCTAGTAGAACGTATCCCATGTGCAGGCAACAGCTCTTGGGACAGCCCCCACTCCAGTTGTTCAGGACCCATATGAAGATCAAGCTGCATATCTGATATATATATTTGTGGGGAGGCTGTTCTGCCAGTTTCTGCCGCCATCTCCTGTGCCCGCATTTCTTGTAGACAGGATAAATTTAGGGTTGAGAGTTTTGTGGGTGGGTTGGTGTCTCTGTCGCTCTACTGGGGTTGCTCTCTGGATGCAGGAGGTGGCTGCTCTCTGGATACAGGAGGTGGCCTCTTCAGGTTCTATATCCCCAATGTAGTGAATCATAGCTAAGGTCACCCCCGTTGATTCTTGATTCTCGGACACCTCCCTGATCCCAGGTGTACTGGCTGGTTTTGTGTGTCAACTTGACACAGGCTGGAGTTATCACAGAGAAGGGAGC
>NW_022196909.1:18125332-18135043 GCF_008632895.1 Mastomys coucha
CCTCCAACTCAGAAATCCACCTGCCTCTGCCTCCCAAGTGCTGGGATTAAAGGCGTGGGCCACCACTGTCCAGCTTAACCTTCCTTTCTTATGATAAGTGTAGGTAGCAGCCCCTAGGATGGCCAAGTGTGCATGTGGGGTTGGGAAGCTACTATTACACGAAAGTCATAAGACTGGATTCCAAGCTCTCGACATCTGCCAGTTTGGCACCTAAATTGTTAAATGTGGACCATTCAGTTGTTTTCTCTTTCAAGTTTTAAAAGGGGCTGAGATTTTGGTTAAAGTGACTTGTCTGTCTTTATTTTATTCAGTGAGTGGCTTTTAGGGCCATTTAGCACAAGTAAAATTTTTTTCAAACATTTTCAGCTTCAGGGGATGAAGTAATTGCTAGAGACACCTGGAAATAGAAAGGAAATGAACAAATGTAGCACAGATTGGCTGATGTCACAGGGCTGTGACTTCTGAGAGGCAGCTAGGTATGCCACTCTAAAATTGGTTATCAAGTACAGAGCTCACATTCACAGATAAAAATGTCACACTTCTGCTATTAGTAAATGTGGCACATTTTTGAGGATTAATTAGCTTTAAACTGATATCTAAATTAAGCCACAGTCTGCCAGGGGCCAGCTCTCGCAGTTCTTCTTTCTTGTTCTTGTTTCTTCTTGAGGCAACAGAAGGGGAATAGCATTGGCAGGGGTAAGACTTGGTCCTACAGGATGTTAGGGCTGCTGTAAAATAATAGAGCACTTACCTGCCTTAAGTGTAAGTCACTTTTGCTGAGGTAACTGACCGGCTTGTCTGAGTTCCTCTAAGGCAGAAACTGTTTAGCACCTCAGCATACAAGAGCAGGAGATAAGTCAAAAGATTTACTGCTGGTGCTCCTTTCTTTGGTGAATCAGCCAGAAACCTTTCTGGATAAACTGAGTAACTCTTTGCGAACCAGAGAGGAAGGAAAGGAAAAGAATTAAGATGCTGTGTACAGCCAAATATGTACAAACATATATACTTCTAAAAATTCATACACCCACACTCTGGCCAGGCCCAGCCGTCTGTCACAATCAACTCCACAAGTATTCATGCACACTTACACATGTATCTACACAAAAACATATATACAAACAGACATATACATTTGGATGGATGGATGGATGGATGGATGGATGGATGGATGGATGGATGGATGGGTAAGTAGGTGGATGGATGGATGGATAGATGGATGGATGGATGGATGGATGGATGGATGGATGGATGGATGGATGGATGGGTGGATGGATGGATGGATGGATAGATGGATGAATAGATGGATGAATGGATGGATGAATGGATGGATGGATGGATAGATGGATGAATGGATGGGGCAAAGCTCCTCCAAGTCAAACCATTCATTTCTAAATGAATGCAATTAGAAAATTACCTTAGAGATAAAATGTTACATAAAATGAGAGTTACAGAAGGGTTCAAAATAGTGTTTGATTATAACATACTCATTAAAAGTTCAAAGCAACAGTTTTTACATGGCCTTGTCTTATCATAGTGCACACCTGTGACTTTATCCTTAGAAATAAATGTGTTTCCTTGAATACAAAATTGTCCCAAGACTATTTCTCTTTTTAGTATAATTATGCAATCTCATTGTATTTCTTATTATGCAGCCTTTACTTATTAATCTGAGGAGTGGACACATTCTATTCTTGATACTAACTTTATTACATCTATGTAGCAACTAAAACCATCTCTAAAAACTTTCTTCGTAAAATTATTTGAATCAAATCGGGAATTCTATAGAATTATTATCTATTTGTCTATATAGCATCACTACAAGATAGTGCATCTTCATTGTTCTGCAGAAGTCTGCTCAAAGGGTGGGCTTGTGCCTAGTGATCGTTATATATTTAATAATAACAGGAAAAGCATAATAATAGGAGAAATCTTTCCTAAAATGAGTTTTTCCTGGGCCTTACGTAACAGAGCAAATCTGTTGTGGATTGTAGTCCGTCGTGGACTCATCACAGGACAATCACATACTACTTATTAGCTCCTCCTATGATGGCTCCTGACAACAGTCCATTCCTATCCCTCCACTGCCTTGCTTAGGACTTTATGTCCCTTTTACCAGACTATTCATTATGCCAGCATCCCACTCTCCTGTGTGTGTCCTTTCCTGTTCAGTCTCTCTACCAAGTCCTCTTTTCATAATTACTCCTCAGAGCTCCATGTTAAATTGATTCTAGACTTTGTGAATTCATGTTCCCTCTTCACTCTTTTTCTTTCATATACAGAATAATCAAAACAAAGCCAGGTAAGGTGGTTTGTGTCTGTAGTCCTAGCACATTAGAAAAGCTAAAGCCAGAAGATCCTGATTTTGAGTTTAAACCTCACATGGGTTATGCAGTAAAGGTCAAGGTGGTGCTGCAAGAGGTGTTTCTTTAGATGGGTTGGGTGATATTCTTACGGTCAACCCCACTACATCTAGAAGTAACTAAAACCCAAGTGTCGGGGTACACCCGAGAATATTTCTTAATTAAATCTTTTTTTTTTCTTTTTTTGTTTTTTTGAGACAGGGTTTCTCTGTGTAGCCCTGGCTGTCCTGGAACTCACTCTGTAGACCAGGCTGGCCTCGAACTCAGAAATCCTCCTGCCTCTGCCTCCCAAGTGCTGGGATTAAAGGCATGCACGACCACCGCCCGGCTTAATTAAATCATTTAAAGTGGAAAGAACTACTTCTAATCTGGATATTCTGGGGTGGGAGATCCACCTTTATTCTGGGCCACACCTTCTGGTGGCAGCCTATATAAAAGACGGGAGGTGAAGGAAGTTCTTTTCTCTTTGCCTGCTTGTTCTCATTCTGGCTGGCTAGTCTATTTCTTCACTGTCATTAGAGCCTACTTGTTTAGTATTCTGGTGTATACTAAAGAGCAGTTGAGACATCCAGCCAGTTGAGACATCCAGTAACTACTGGATTCTTGGACCTTCTTTTGGTAGACAGGCATTGTTGGACTAAAAGGACCAAAGCAATAAACCATACACACACATATAATACACGCATGCTCGCGCGCACACACACACACACACACACACACACACACACATATTCTATCAATTCAGTTCCTCTAGAGAATCCTAACTAATACAGATTTATAGGTAGATGGATGAATGACAGATAGGGTAGGTAGACAGAAAGACAGAGACAGACAGATAAAAAAAAATCAAAATAAAATAATCAAGTGCATAAGGAGGCTTCTGGTTCAGTCACTTCCCATCCTCTCCTTCCTCCATGGTCTGTATACCTTTCCAGTTAATAATATCCAGATAAATTAAAGGGTCTAGTTCAAAAGCTACTTCATCTCATTTCTCTGATCATCTTTTTCATCTACATAACTAACTAAGTGCTGCCTTATTTCCACTGTAGTTTTAATCATAGAGAATTTCTTGTATGCTGACTTGAATTAGATTATAGCCTGTCAAGAGCAAGCTCCTTAGGTATGGTGTCCACGCTTGCTGTGGTGTGTGTGCCTCGTAGGACTTGGCATAGAGGGCCCTGATCCCCACAGCTGCAGCAGCATGGGAGGTGTTTATTGAACAATTCTCTTTAAGATACTTATTCCGGTTCATTTTTTTTTGAAGTTGGTGTTCGTGGTGCCCTCTCCTACCTCTCCGTATTCTTTCACAGAAGTTCCTCTAGATTTTCAAGGGGCAATTACAGCCCCATTGTCGTAACGAGTGTTATCCTGCTTCTTGTTCGAATCTCAGTCAGTGAATTTTTCCCTTTATCTTGGTAGCCTTGTTTGTAAGCTGAACACGAGGACCACCATCCTGGCAGCCACTAACCCCAAAGGACAGTACGACCCCCAGGAGTCTGTGTCTGTGAACATCGCCCTCGGCAGCCCGCTCTTAAGCCGATTTGACCTCGTCCTGGTTCTGCTCGACACTAGGAATGAAGACTGGGATCGTATCATTTCTTCCTTTATCTTAGAAAATAAAGGTAAGTGAAGACAAGTGAGTCACTCACTGTGACAAGGAAAGATTAAACCTAAGCAAAGGGCATGTCCCTTGAGTTAAATACTCAAGAGGTCTGTGTTGACAGGAAATAGATGCTTAGCCAGAAGGCAGCTGAGAAGCCAGGTAATGGGCTACAGACTTATAGCATAAGAAAAAGTGATTTTCTCCACCTCCACCATGAGAGTACAGTTGACATGTATGCACACATATGTGTGTGATACATGTGTATACATATACATGTATGTATATATAGCATATGCATACATATACTTTTTGATAGTAGTGGTATTACTACTTTTGCATACAGAGAAAACTGGAGTGAATTATGAAGTGGAAATCCATAAATGTTATTTTTTTAAAGTTAGGCGTATTCAAGTTCTTATTACTATAATTATTCAGAATCATTCTGAATAATTTTCGCTCTGGGTGTGGGGCGCTTCTTTTTATTATTTTATATTGTAAGACAGCTTATTCTAGAATTTCATGCTACGAGGAGAATAGATCTAGATTTTAGTGGACATAAACCTGAAGCTTATCTTTTAAAAATGTGTGTAGGAGATTTTGTAGTGGTGTACACCTTTACATAGTAAGTTTCAGGACATCTAGGATATTTATGTAGAGAGACTCTGTCTCAAAAAACCATAGATAGATAGATAGATAGATAGATAGATAGATAGATAGATAGATGATAGATAGATAGATAGATAGATAGATAGATAGATAGATAGATAGATAGATAGGCAGGCAGGCAGACAGACAGACAGGCATGATAGATACATATGTACATAGATAGATACATAGATAAATAGATATTAAATATTTTATAGGGGGGCTGGTGAGATGGCTCAGCAGTTAAGAGCACTGACTGCTCTTCTGAAGGTCCTGAGTTCAAATCCCAGCAACTATCGGAATATTCTAAAATTCCCAAATTATGATATTTTCCAATTCTTTTTAGTTTACTGATCCCAGCTCTGCTGTACACAGGTTATCCAAGCAAGTCCGAGAATCTGTGGAGCATGGAGAAGATGAAAACCTACTTCTGCCTCATTCGGAATCTCCACCCCACACTGTCTGATGTGAGCAATCAAGTACTCCTCCGATACTACCAAATGCAAAGGCAGAGTGATTCCCGGAATGCAGCCCGAACAACCATCCGCCTGTTAGAAAGCTTGATCCGATTAGCAGAAGGTTCATTTCATTTTACAAATGATATTTTTACTGAGCGCCTTGTTTATACAAGGCATGCACCATGCATTCAGAGATGATAAGACTAATCCCCACTCTACGGTTATCATCGTCGCTTAAAAAGTAAAGACTTAGAGGTATCAGGAGATGGGCTAGCTAGCTTAGCTGATTAAAGAGCTTGCCTCCCACCTAGTGACCTGAGCTTGATCCCTTGGTCTCACACTTGTCAAAGTAACTCTAGCTCCCGGGAATCCGATGCCCTCCTGGCCTCTGTGGGCACCTGCATATTTGTAGTGTACATGTGCATGAAAACACACATACACATTTTAAAAATAATAAACACTTTAAAAACTTTATAAATTAAAAGTAAGGACTCTTTAGCCCTCAGACCACCATGCTTCTAAGGATAAATAACGATTATGGACTGAGTCTTTGTGCCATTTCTGGACCTCCCATAATGTAAGCTGCTGTTCATTTAGAATGCCTTCTTTGTGTTGCTGGCTCTCAGGAGCAGCAGGTATTTATTGCTGGGCATGAGGTCAGCCTTAACTGTGTTTTATACCCAGTAAGACTCTTGGAGAGAAAACAGATTATTTTTTTCTTTTTTTAGTGGTTGTCCATTGGAGATAGCTTCTATGTTAGGGATGGGAGCTTGGGTTGACGTCATCTCTCATAGTTGGAACTCCATCTGGCTTGTACCTGTATAGGCCCTGTACATGCTCTCACAGTCTCTGTGAGGCCATATGTGTGTCAGTCCTGTTGTATGTAGGAGATGCCGTTTTCTTGGTGTCTTCCACCTGCTCTTTATAATTTTTATCCCTCCTCTTCCCCATAATTCTGTGAGCCCTGAAGGGAGGAGTTTAATGAACACATCCCATTTAGGACTAGGTGTTCCAGGGTCTCCCTCATTCTCTACATATGGTTTAGTTGTCATCTCTGTATTTGTTCCCATCTACTTCAGTGGAAGCTTTTCTGATGATGGTTGAACAAGTAAGTGATCTATGAGTCTATGATCTATGAGGCAGAATATCATTAGGAGTTCTTACATTTTAAATATAAATTCTTATATATATTAAATCTTGCTATTTTTAATACAGAACAATAGCATTCAGTTTTCCCCTAAGTCCGTGGCCTATCTAGTCACCTGAGCAGTGTCAGGCATGAATCATTTCTTGTGGAATAGACCTTAAATCCAATCAGATACTGGTTGGTTGCTCCCACAACTTTTGTACCACTATTGCACGAGTATATTATGCAATCAGGTTACTATTGTGGATTGAAGGGCTTGTAGATGTGTCTCATTCTCCTATGGGTAGTGTGCAAAGTACTTCTAGTATATCAACACTAGTCAGTTGGGGTAAAGGCTCTAACTAGGCATTCTTCCTGTTCAATGAGTATCTGGGTGTTGTCTTCAGTCAGTTTGTGGAGATGAACCAACAGCCTTGATGATAGCCTGAGTTGCTTGGCGGTTCCATGGGGTACCTTTGGCCAACAACTCAGTTAGATGTAACCCATTTCTGGCACTGAAGGCTTCACTTGATGGTAAGAAAAGTCTAACTGGGGCTTTGTCTCCCAGTTTTTTGGTGATTCCATTTAGATTTCTTTCATATACATATATATGTAAGAAGCTTCTATTGCAATAAGTTTCCATATGACAACTCAAAAGGTCCTTAGTTGTAGCTGTCCCTCCCTGTATTCCATATTCTCTTCTTTATGCCCTCTTCCGTCCCCTTCTTCATTTAATGCTCCTAGCCCAAACGTCTGCCCTGTCCATCCATTACTATATATTCTATTTCCTCTTCCTTGGGAGATCATCCCCTTACTCTTCAGCTAAACTCTGTATAGTGTGCATATTGAAGGCTTAAAGGCCAGCATCTATATGTAAGAGAATATATCATGTTTGTCTTTATGGGTCTGGGTTTACTCTGAGGATGATTGGTTTTTATTAGATCCATCTGTTTACCTATGAGTTTCATGATTCCTTTTTTTAACCGAGGGGTAATATTACATTGTATAAATATACCACATTTTCATTATCTGTTCATCTGTTGATGGGCATTTAGGCTGCTTCCAGTTTCTGGCTATTATGAATATCCAGCAATGAAGAGCAGCTATGAACACAGAGGAGCAAGTGTCTGAGTGTTCCTCAGACATTGTGCTTCATCTTTTGACTACTCTCTGTTTAGTTCTGTACCCATTTTTTTATATATAATTTGCTTAATTTTATGTCCATTGGTGTGAGGGTGTCAGATCTCTTGGAACTAGATTTAAGGACAGTTGTAACTGCCATGCGGATTCTGGATCCTCTGGAAGGGCAGCTGGTGCTCTTAACCACATAGCAATCTCTCCAGCCCCCTTTTTTTAATGATTTTTTTTTTTTTTTTTTTTTTAGTATTTTATTGGTTGGTTGGCTGGCTGGCTGGTTGGTTGGTTTTTTGAGATAGGTTTTCTCTATGTAGCCTTGGCTGTCCTAGTACTCACTCTGTTGACCAACCAGGCTGGCCTCAAACTCTGGAGATCTACCTGCCTCTGCCTTCTGAGTGCTGAGATTAAAGGCATTAGCCACCATACCTGGCTTTTGTACCCCATTGTTTTTAGTTGATTATTTTCTTCATGTTTAGTTCTTTTTTAATATTCCCTTTTTAATTTTAAATATTATTCCTCTATTAGATGTGTAACTGGTAAAGATCATTTCCCTTTCTGTGTCCTTCCACTTTTTCCAAATGCTGGTGTTCTTTGTCATACAGAAACTTTTTGGTTTCATGAGGTCCCAAGTATCGACTATTAGATCTTAGTGCCTGTGCTGTTGAAGTCATCCATTATCACTGTGCTAATATCTATTCATATTAGCTGTAGTAGTGTTTCCTTTATAAACTTGGTTATCCTTATCCTTGGCACATAAATATTTAGATTTCCAATATTCTCTTGGTGGGTTTTTCCTTTGATGAGTATATAGTATCCCTTTCTCTCTAGTCTCATTATTTTGGACTTGAAGTCTGTTTTGTCAGATAATAAAATGGTTGTACCAGTTTGCTTCTTGGGTTCATTTGCTTGGGATGTCTTTTTGCATCATTTTACCCTGAGGTAATACCTGTCCTCATTGGCAAGGTATGTTTCTTAGATATGGCAGAAAGATGGATCCTGTTTCTCTCTTTTTTAAAAAAAGATATATTTATTTATTTTATGTGTATGAGTATACTGTAGCTGTACAGATGGCTGTGAGCCATCATGTGGCTGTTGAAATTGAACTCAGGACGGCCCCACTCGCTCGGGCGTAATACACTGTAGCTGTCTTCAGATGCACCAGAAGAGGGCATCAGATCTCATTATGGGTGGTCATGAGCCACCATGTGGTTGTTGGGATCCGAACTCAGGACCTTCAGAAGAGCAGTCAGTGCTCTTACCCACTGAGCCGTCTTGCCAGCCTGGATCCTGTTTTCTAATCCAGTATGTTAGCCTGTGTCTTTTTGTTGGGAAATTGAGACCATTAATGTTGAGAGAGATCAATGAGCAGCATTTATTGATTAGTTATTTTGTTGTGGTGGTATTAGTCTTTCCTCCTCTTTTGATTTGCTGGACTGGAGTTAGTCATTCCTTGTGTTTTCTTGGGTATGATTGACCTCTTTACAGTGAGCTTTTTCTTCTAGAACCTTCTATTCATCTGGTTTATAGATTTGGTCTTTTCATAGTGTTCCAGATTTCCTGGAGGTTTTGTACCTGGATTTTCTTTAAATTTTATTTAACATTTTTTTTGATGGAGGTATCTGTTCTTTCTCCCTTGTCCTCTCCACCCATGATTCTCTCTTTCATATCTTGTACTCTGTTGCTGAGGCTTTTTTGTTTGACTTCTAAATCTTTCATTTCCAGTTTTATCTGTTTGAGGTTTTGTTTTGGTTTTTAGTGAGTCTATTTCTTTGTTAAATTCTGCTTTCATGTCATGAATGTTTTCATTGTATCATTCCACTGTTTGTGTTTTCACAGACTTCATTAAGGGATTTGTTCATATCCTCTTTAAGGTCCTTGAACATATTCATAACAGCAGTTTTGAAGGCCTTGTCTTGTCCTTGAGCTTCATTACATGTCTCATGTCCAACTGTCATGACATTACTGGAAACACATTGTCGTGGTTGTCATTAATTGCGGTTTTTGCTGTCATCTTGGCATCTGGGGTTTGGATGGTTGTGATAGTAGTGTTGATATCTGGCCTTACCTTTGATGGGTAGGTTATCCCTGTTTTCTGTTGGCCTCTCTTGAGAAAGTGTGTTGCTGTGGGTTGACCGGTAAGGGGTGCTTCTGCAGGTCACTGGGTCACAGAGAGTAATAGGGGTGGGCTAGGAGAAAAGGTTAAGAGTTACTTCAGAAAAGACCTAAGGGAAACCTGTTCGTACTTAGAATTGGGGGCCACAGGGAGTTGAAGATGAGGTAGAAAGAGGAGATCCCACAAGTATGTTGTAGTAAGGCAAAGAATTATCTGGGGAGACAGGTGAAAAGGATGTGAGGATCCCAGGATCAACGAATGGAGGGGGG
>NW_022196909.1:18135053-18135634 GCF_008632895.1 Mastomys coucha
GGGGGGGGGAGGGAACCCCAGGTCTGAACCTGGAGTTGGTCTGTCCATGAAGGGAGTTGAGGTAGAAGGAAGTGTAGCTGTAAGCAGGTTGTTACTGGCTGAGGGTGAGAATGAAGAAATGGTAATGGAGGCCAGGAAGCATAGTGCGATTCTCCTACTTGAGTTCTAGCCGGTGTGGCCACTGGGCTCCAGGGTAGAAAGTGTGTCCAGGTATTGAGGGCTACAGGAAAGAATGGATATAGGCTAGGAAGATGGGGTCTGAGGCAGTCTCCAGGGAGGAGGAAAGCTGGGTCTACTCCAAAGTTTGGTGGAGTTCCTCACGGTTGGAGATGGAGTAGAAGGACAGGTCTCTGCAAGCAGTCTCCCACAGAGCCATGGGTGAGACTGTAATGGAGGACTGGGAAAGAGAACTGGGAAAATTGCCTAGCAGAATCCCAGCCGGGTGTGGCCACTGGGCTCCCAGGTAGAGAGTGTTAGTGTATCTAACACCAAGGGGTCAGGGGTAGAAAGCTGAGCCCACAGCAAGGTTCAGTGGAGTCCAGAGAATGGAACCACAGGGGGTGGGCCGGGGGGGGGGGGGG
>NW_022196909.1:18135662-18139164 GCF_008632895.1 Mastomys coucha
GGGCTGGGGGTGGGGAAGGCTCTCCAAGCCTTTACAGAGCTGGGGAATAAGACTAGAAAACTTGTAATGGGGGACAGAAAAGAGAGTGAAATGCACCTACCTGATTCCTAGTGTCTCGTGCCTGCCTGTTCTTATAACCAAATCAGCACAGTGTACCCCATCCTCTCCTGAAGGCTTCAGGCTTACACACACACAGGCAACTAATGTCCGTCCTTTATAGCATTTATATTTTACCCATGTTCAAATTAACAACAGTCACATGAATTGAATGTAACATGTCATAAAATCATGTAAACTTAATAAAAATTCCACAAAACAAATGAACCTCATTTTATTCAAGGATTTATAGCTAATATTCTGGCAAGGGGTATCTAAAATTCTTGCTTGCCAGATTGGTGCTCTAAAAAACTCATAAATCTTAGATAAAAGAGGTGCCAGAGGTGAGAAATGAGTTTTAATATTGTGTATTTATATGAGAGTAAAAAACAGAGAAGAAGAGTTTCTGAATATTAAATGGGTGGTTTTACAGTGCCTTTCTTTGCTAGAGTCTAGAATGTTCTCAAATAAATACACAAAATTGCCTGGACTCTGAAGACTTAGGCCTCTTATGGAGAAACTACCCTGAAGGTAGTTGCCTGGGCTAGTAAAATTAACTGCTGATAAACTTAGCTCATCCATAAAATGCAAGTTTAGAGAGTAGAGAAATCAAAGAATTATGTCTCATCCCAGGCAAACCTAACAGTGTCTTGTTGTCTTAGCTCACGCTCGCCTGATGTTCCGCACTACTGTGATCCTGGAAGACGCTATTACAGTGGTGTCTGTGATGGAGTCTTCAATGCAGGTGAGGATGCTGGGTTCACCCTAATTATAAGCTCTTTATACAATGACACTTTATTAACATACTAAGGAAAAGTTGTAAAAAATGATCAGGTTAGCTTCCTGGAAAGATTCAAAAGCGATTTGCCTTGTAGGAAAAGGGAGGGCAGTAGAAATTTGAAAGGGCTGTGTGATGGCGATGCCCAGAATGAGAGCCTAGAGGGACTTTCCCAGCCGGGACCAGTGTGCTTCCTGGCGTGTTCTTTCTCTTGTGCAAGTTTACCGATGACCGTCCCTGGTGCTCTCTCGCCCCTCAGGGAGGTGCACTGCTAGGAGGTGTGAATGCTCTTCACACCTCCTTCCCTGCGAGCCCATGTGAACAGTACCGGAGGCAGTGTGAACTCATTCTGGAGAAGCTGGGACTCCAGAGCCTCTTGCAGGAAGAACTTAGAAGACTTGAAAGGTAAGGAGGGGAGGAAGGCAGTGGAGGAAGATGCGTGGCAGAGCTGGCTGCTAGGGAAAGAAAGCGTCAGGTTAGAAGGAAACTGCCAGGCGTCCGGCCATCCACTGACAGCCACTGGGGTTGTTGATTGTGGTAAGACAAACTGAGAATACTTTTCATGGCATCCCTCCACTCCGTTGATGGGCAGTGGAGAGATGGCTTTATTCACCAGTCACCAGTGTCAGGCTGCACTAAACTGGCACAGAGTGAATGAAATTAATCACCTTCTCCTTTGGCTCCAGCTACTTTAAGACCCAGAGCTTTATGGTTAGGGGTAGGGGATCCCTTCAAGTCTCAGCTGGGCTCAGGGAGCGTCTGCTCATTTTGACCAACTCATGCTACCAGAATTGATAAATTGATAAATTCAAGAAGAGAGGAACACCAGACTCAGAATGAGTCATCTCATATTTAAAAATGGCTCTCCTAGACTTGATGGAATGGAGAGAAGTGTATATAGACAGGGCTGTCCAAAAAGCAAACCTGAGTTCTGCCTTAAATAGTCTTTCCTATTACGTCTTTATCACGCATCCGTGCTGTAGTAGTGATCCTCAAAGCAGCAGAACCAAGCACCTCACACTAAGAGTGAATTACCTCAAGATCCAACTGAAAGCTCATTGAGTCATGACGACCCAGCTAGCCTGTAAAAGGTTTTCGCCTTTTAGGAAAGAGTCCTCTAATAGATCTCAGGGCAAAAGCACTCACATTTCCCCCGTACTTTCTTCCAGAAAATACTAGTAACTACCTCAAATCAGAGGGCAGAGATATCACTTGGTTTTAGGATGGTGTAGCACATCTGCAGAAATTTTATCTAGGAATTTAATTCCTAAGCAAGAACTAGACTGAAATAACAGGATCATAGCACTGGACTCCTGAACCGCCTCAGCCCTGAGGCCCTCCTTACTTAGCTTTAACCAGTGTGAGTATCCGGACATTCATGGCAGTCATTTTGAAAGCCACTTGCTTTTTTTTCCTGTTTGGTTTCAAACCAAATTAGAAACAAGGAACATGAGCTTATTACTCTGTTGATATTTCTGAACCTGTGGTGATACAGTTATAATCTACTTTTATAATTTGTAATTAATTTTATGAGTAATATACATTCTTTGTGCATCCTGAAAAAATGAATTAATAAGAAAACAAAAAGAAAATGTAATCTTCTTTCCTGGAGCTATATATTAACTTCCTAATATAGTTAAATTTATATTTTTAATTCCTTTTTTCTGTTGCTGCACATGAATTTTAGAATAATTTCCTCACCTGCTTTTGTGTGCAATTTCCTTTCCAATTTAGCACATGGAAGCAGAGCCATGTATCTCACTATATTGAGCCTACATTTCTAAGTTAAGGACCTTCAAAAGGACTTGCTTTGGGAATTATAATTCCTGAGAGAATGTGGTTCTTCTGGTATGTGTGGAGCTTTTCCTATGCCCAGTATTGAGAGCAGGTTTCAAGGGCAGACCCTTTGTTCACAGCTGGTAAGCAGGTGTCAGTTGTGTGTCAGACTGCTGATGAACTGCTCAGAGTCTCTGAGGAAACATGATGTGGCTTTGCAAGAAAGGGTGAGCAGTGCCAGACGATGTGCTGTGGTGATGAAGGTGGACAGGCACTGGCAGCAGCAGGATCGGGTAGCATAGGCGCTTCACTTCTATGGAAGGCAAGTCTCATGCACACGAAAGTGCAGTGCCTGCTTTGGTAAAACTAGAGAATCCTTTCCCTGATCTGAAAACTGCCCAGGGAGCCCTCTGAGCAGTCACTAGGAGACCAGCATCTGTGCAAGGCTGTCACCTAGGTCTTGTATTGTTACTAGGAGGACCAGCATCTGTGCAAGGCTGTCACCTATGTCTTATATTGTCACTAGGAGGACCAGCATCTGTGCAAGGCTGTCACCTATGTCTTGTATTGTCACTAGGAGACCAGCATCTGTGCAAGGCTGTCACCTAGGTCTTGTATTGTCACTAGGAGACCAGCATCTGTGCAAGGCTGTCACCTAGGTCTTGTATTGTCACTAGGAGGACCAGCATCTGTGCAAGGCTGTCACCTAGGTCTTGTATTGACACTAGGAGACCAGCATCTGTGCAAGGCTGTCACCTAGGTCTTATATTGTCACTAGGAGACCAGCATCTTTGCAAGGCTGTCACCTATGTCTTGTATTGTCACTAGGAGACCAGCATCTGTGCAAGGCTG
>NW_022196909.1:18139174-18146623 GCF_008632895.1 Mastomys coucha
AGGAGACCAGCATCTGTGCAAGGCTGTCACCTAGGTCTTGTATTGTCACTAGGAGACCAGCGTCTGTGCAAGGCTGTCACCTAGGTCTTGTATTGTCACTAGGAGACCAGCATCTGTGTAAGGCTGTCACCTAGGTCTTGTATTGTCACCAGGAGACCAGCATCTGTGTAAGGCTGTCACCTAGGTCTTGTATTGTCACCAGGAGACCAGCATCTGTGTAAGGCTGTCACCTAGGTCTTGTATTTAAACACAGCACAAGAAAGGTTATGGGTGAGCATTTTACACTCATCTTCAAACAGTCAAGTCAAGTGAATGGCTGAAAATGTAGACCAGCCTCCAGTTGCATTTTCTTTGTTTTACTGCAGTTTCAGGTTGAAAGAAGAGGCATCCCAGAGCACTAAGTTCACAGCGATTTCCTGTGTTTTAGAGGACTGTACTTCTGTGTACTTGAAATTGTGCTATTCTTAAGCCTTCCAGGTGGTGTCTTAGAGACTACAGAAATGGAAGATTGGTGCCCATTTCCTTCCTTTCAGTGCGTTTTCTTTATCTCCCTCTGCCCAGGTTACAGAATGAGAGTGCACACCAAAGCCAGACACATTCCCTAGAGGTGGAGGTGGCTCCAGGTTCCTGCAGAAATGATCCAAGGGACACGCCAAGGCTCAGGAGGTCAACACAGCAGGAACAGAGCTGTGGCTGGAGTCCCACAGAGAGGTCCAGTGGAGACTCCCCACCTGCTCCAGGGCTTAATAGACCAACAAGTTGTAACCACTCAGCTGAGGACAGAGTTGGTAGAGGCGGCGGTTTAGACTGGTTGGACACCACATCAAGTCCTGAGATTGCACCAGAAAGCACCAGTGTGTCTCCCAGTCTGAAAACAACTGAAGAAAATATAGATTTGAAAATCTCCAACAATGAATCTCAGGGCAAGGAGAAGCATGGGCCACAGCAAAGGAGCAAATTATTAGAAGCTGGGCACCTTCCATCATCAGGAACCACGGATGCGCCCTCACGGTCTCACCGTGTTAAGAGCACAAAGGCAAGACAGGCGGCCATTGTATCTGAAACAGGACGACGTGATGAACAAGACTCTGTGCCCCGAAGACTCCCCAAGCTGCTGAAGGAGGGATCCCAGAGCTTGTGCAGAAGCACAACCAGAATGCGATCACTGCCCCCCACGGTCCCTGTGTCCCTGCCCATCCCTTCACCTGAGTCAGGAAAAAGAACAGGAACACCCAAAAGAAAGAGACAGAAATCCGCTCAGGTGAGAGAGCCTGAACCCGAAGGTAGTGACGCTCCAATAGTAAAGCTGGCCAAATTCACATTTAAACAGAAGACCAAACTGACCCACTGCCCTGAAGGCCAAGGCCCCGTGCCTCCCAGTGTTGGTAAAATAGCAGTTGACAGTTGTAAAATTCCCCCACAAAGAACAAGAAGAGAAGCAGCTGTGCCTGCGGCAGCACCAGGAAAATGGACATCTACCTCAGGAGACAGATGCTCTGACCAGCTGCGGGGAAAGACAAAGGAGCTCTCAAGGCAGCCACCAGAGAGTAATCAACCAAGAGAGGAGAGGGAACAGGGCCCCAAAAGAAGGGTTATTCAGGCCGAGCTGGAGCTGGGAAACCAGGCGGGGCCTTCGCATCTAGCTTGTGAGAAAGACAGAAAGGAAGGGGTTTCCTGCGGTAGTAAAAGCAGCAAGGTTCATGCTGGCACGATAGCCAGACTGGCAAACTTCTCTTTCACTTCCCCACCAGAATCCAAATCAAAATCCCTCCCTCCTGAAAGGAAGGGCAGCAGGGCCGGGAGCAGCAGCCCGCCAGCGACCACAGCTCCTGCGCCTGCGCCTGGCCAGCAAAGGCAGTCTTTCCAGCTGCAGCAGCCCACGGAGAGAGCGAGTCTTTCCACCCGCTCCCTCTTCACTCTGTCGGAACTAGACGACGAAGCATTAGATTTTGACTGGGATGAAGAGCTGAGGAAAAAGTCATGATTAGGAGAAGCTTTCTGCTCAGAGCCCTCCTCCCCAGCCCGGCGCCTTCAGAGTATGCAAGTGGTTCAAGGGTGCACACAGTGTGTGTATTATGTGGCCGCGCAGAAGCCCAGCTCCCTCGTCACGTTTATCTTCATGACTTAAAATGCCGAATAGTTAATCGTGCTTGGTGTGATTATGCAGCACTTTGGATGAATGAATTCATGCTTCATTTCACAAAAGATGACTTGCCACCCAGGGCATTCTAATTTTTCACTTGGTTTTTGGTTATGTGTTTTGTTTTTGGTTGGTTGGTTGGTTGGTTCATTTTTGTTGGGTTTTGTTTGGGGGTTTTGTTTTCTTTTTAATAGAGGAGCTCTATTCTAATTCCTCACTCATCATCCGGGTTTCTTCTCTCATCCAAACCAAATGACAAGATGGTGGCACTCACAAATCTAACAAGGCAGCGAGTGCCTTCTGTTCTCCTTTGCGTTTCCTGCCCAGTGCGTACGGAATGTGGTATCTCTTAACATTTGGAATGACTTGCCGAAATCATGGGTTTTCCTCATACCTCTGTGTTAATTCTCATGCATCAGATTAAAAGGGACTGGGGGCTTTCTGCCTTTCGAACACATGCTTTCCTTGGACAGTGTCCCCAGGGAAGCCACACGGTAGCTTTCGGAAGTGCTGGCCCTTGGATTTGTTCCCCTTGAGCCAGCACGCCTTGTCTTTGATTCCTCTCTCACAGCTTACCTTCAGGACAACGTAAATCATGTGGTTAGAAGAGAAGCGAGGTCCAGAAGGCCAGCTGTGGCCCTGTCACGTCCGCAATGTCATCAGTAAAGAAATGTGATCCCTGATAGGTTCTCATCTATTTGTCTTTTTTATAAAACCAAGAAAATTTGGATTGGGATATAGCTCAGAAGTAGAATGTATATGTAGCATGTATATAATAAAATAAAACAAAAGAGTTTCCATGTGTGGTGGGAATAGATGACTAAACACTGCCTTTCTGTGTGCTTCTGAAATCCTTGTGTCTGGATTCCTGCAGGGATAGGAAGGGAGGATTCTGTCCTTACAGACGTGCTTCAGAGTGCGCATTTGTAACAGTGACTGATTCTTTTATTGACTAGAGGACTTTGGGGCATGAAGCCTGCTCAAAAAAATGTGTGTGCTTAGTTAATGTTTACTCTGTGAAATTCATACAGAAAAAAAAACCACCTGTAAAATCCAATTTTCTTGAGCATTTAAAAATGAATTCCCAGATTGACTGACTTTCTGAAACATTGTAAATATGTTAGAACATATTTAACACTCAGGAGTCTTCAAACACCTTGGACAGCTTGCAAAACATTTACACAGGCAGTAATTTCTAAATGTATTCCATATTCACTTATACCTACTCAAAAACATTAACACTATAGTTTACATACTATGTTTCTGCGATTGTTTCAAACTTTCAAGGACAGAGTGATCCTGAATATATTCCTAATGTCCCAGCATTTCTTTCTGGGGTTTCAGTAGACTTTGTAGAACTAAAACAGAAAAAACAGTTATTTTTCTTGCCCCTTCGGGGAAGGAGTATACACATGAGAGTTCATGAATGCACTCACCGATCCTGAGCATGTGGAGACAGGCTGATGCCTGTGTCTAGCTCGAATTGTTCCACCTTAATTTTTTCCAGACAAGATCTCTCACTGGACCTGAAGCCTGTCTTTTCAGCTACTGACTCACCTGAGAGCTTCCTGGATCCACCTGCCCCCCCCCCCAGCACCCCTTCACCCCCCAAGGCCGGTGTTACAGGCATCCACCTTCCTCAGCTTTTCTATGGGTGCTGGTGACACATACTCAAGTCTCCTCGTGCGTGCACAGTGAGCACTTGGCCCATTGCGCCATTTCCTCAGCCCCATATATAAGTATGCACATCATGCTCTGCTCTTTGGGGGAGAGAGGGAAGGTAGAGGCCGGATCTCATTGCCTAGTCCTGGCTAACCTGGAACTCACTGATGATCATCTTGCTTCGTGTCCTACTTAGGGTTACTATTACTATGATGAAGCACCATGACCAAAAGCAAGTTGGGGAAGAAAAAGGTTTGTTTGTTTGTTGGGCTTACACTTCTGCATCATAGTCTGTCACAAACAAGCCCAGCAGCCTGGGCCGATGGTAGAGATTCTGGCCCGCCCCCTACATCCCCATCTCCTAGTGGGCTTAAGATACCATACTAGGTATCTAGGTACCATAACTCCCCAACTTTGTAATACAGGGAGTATTGGAGTCCGTAGACTTCTGAATGCCCTTGAACCATCTTTGCCTAGGAACCACGTAAGCTGCCTGATGGCAGCAAGCCAATTCCAGACATACAAGCCATTCATTGCTGACAGTGTTGACGTACAGATAAGGCGACGGCATGCAGAGGGAATTGGCTACTGTACTGCTGGATTCCCAGCTCCATTTGCTCGTGTACATGTTGGTCTTTGTAGCTGTTAGAAATACTTAGATGAGAGCCAAGTGGGTGGGAATGCAAGGAGGGTGTTAAAATACTTTACATTTTTCCAAGTTTTTTTTTTAAATAACTGTACAGTTGCCAACAAAGTAGGGACTAGATCCACTTTAAAGAGACAAAAAACACATAAATTCCAGGCCTGCTTTAATCCTTAGAATGATACAGAAGTTGTAGTCTATAATAATTTTAAACCAAAGTTACAGTTACAAAGTTGATTTCCTTTTTTCTTTTTTCTTTTTTTTTTTTTTCCGAGACAGGGTTTCTCTGTGTAGCCCTGGCTGTCCTGGAACTCACTCTGTAGACCAGGCTGGCCTGGAACTCAGAAATCTGCCTGCCTCTGCCTCCCAAGTGCTTGAGTTAAAGGCGTGTGCCACCACTGCCCGGCTACGAAGTTGATTTCTAATGACATGTTTTATCATTGTTAGAAATTATTTTTTAAGGTGGAGAATCTAGCCAAAAAGAATCATTCACCAACAAAACAAAACAAAAACTTTGAGACAAAATTAAATTCAAGTGAAAAGTTTCTAGCTTTATATTAAATGCTAATTTTCCCAAGTGAAAGTTGACTTACTATATCTGTACCTGTTACTATACTGCCAGTACATAAGTTTTCAAGGCATTGCATGACTTCGTTTTGCCTTCACAATAACAAGTACTACTCATGTTTCAGGTGATATCCTATTTTATAAATGAGGAAAATGCTCCAATATTTAAATGAGTTCTTGTTTTGTTACTTTATTTGCATGAGGATTAAGGTCTGTAACATCCACTTTCTGACTTCTTCCCTGGCTCACTTCTTAATTCTTCATTAAAAATAGTGGCTATAGATAAATGGTAAAAATCTATCTGTTGGTAGTTTATTATGTGCTAGTTATTTCAGCATTTTGAAAGTGTTAACTCATGTAATGAGCTTGATAACATAACTTAGCTTCTCCTCACATCACTGACCTTCAGGGATTGCCTGTCCTGGGATTCTTGTGAATCCTGGCCCGTTCCCTTGATTCTTGCATCTCAGGGCTCTCAGTACCGTCTTTTACCTGGTAGTCCCTCATGCAAGCGTCTGACTCTGACCCACCTTGTCATCAGCGTCTCTATTTGATTCACGCCTGCCTTCAGTCTCAGTGTTTTTGGTTTTGGACCCCAGGACATGGGACTGAGGTGGATATTTTACATATCAACCCAGGCCTGGCCTCTCAGTTTTCCCAGCATTCCTCAGTCCCTACCTGGCATATCCTATCCCCAACCCTGAACTTTTCAGCCCCATTCCCCCAGAGGTTCCTCCCTAAAATAATCCAGACACTCACTCTCTCTCTCTCCCTCTCCCCCTCCCCTCCCTCTTTCTCTCTCAGATCTCTCTCTTCCTCTCTTCTCTCCCCCCTCTCTTCCCATGACAATGGAATTGTCATGTGAGCTCTTTCTCTTTCTTCCTTCCCCCACTCTTCCCATGACAATTCCCCTGGCCTCAATCCTTGGGGCCAGTGAACTCCCACTAGACCTGCCTTTAATATAATGTAATCTGGTTTAAATCGGCTCATTTCTCCCGCAATGGAGAAATAACCCATCACTAAGCACTGAGATACAAGTATCAAGGGAACAGACCAGGAAAGTAGAACCCCAGGACAGGCAATCCCTAAAGGTCCGTGATGTGAGGAGAAGCTAAGTTATGTTATCAAACTCATTACATGAGTTAACGCTTTCAAAATGCTGAAATAACTAGCACATAATAAACTACCAACAGATAGATTTTACCATTTATCAAGGCCAGGAGCTAAGCACAGAACTGTGACTTTATTGAGCCAGTTTCTTTGAGCCTCTTCACAGTTCTTTCTTTAGTGACATTGATCACAGTTACCCAAAGCCTTGTTAAAATCCCTAATCCCAGATTTTCTATTTAGTAAATCTAAGCAGGACTCTTTAGGACTGGCTAGTCTTCCTCATGATCTCCCGGGTGACACTGGTGCTGCTGGTGGGAGATCATATTTTGGAGAATCACTGGTATAGACCGAGCAATATATATATATATATATATATATATATATATATATGGCTTGACACATCTTGCCTCTAGGGACTCTAGTTATTTCCATAGTTCTCTAAGTCAGTTTCAAGGCCAGCCACTCTCACTTGATGGCTAGGTAAAATAATCTACTCTCACTTTGCATTTGACAGTCTGATCACCTGATTATTCCAGGATCTCACACTCCACTTTGACTAGGGATTGACTGTCAGCTCATCCTAAGGAAGGTGTGTGACCCTGGGCTAGGGCTCTGCAGCTGAGGGCCCAAAGGGTGGGGAACTCAGCTGTGCGCTTAGGTGCTTACACCTGCAGCTGTCCGTACATCCATAGAAGTGCAAGTTGGGCAGCGATTTCCACACCCACCATACATCTACCATCCTGTATCTGGGGCCAAGATACAAAATTCGAGATAATAACAAAATTGAGTAATCAGGATAAACATTTGTAAAGGTCAAAATATTTTAAAATGATGAGCAGAATATCAAATTTTAAATAACAATGATACTTATTTCTCCTTTGCTTCTAAGCTCAAATGCAGCTTACTACACCGTCCCTCACTGATATGAGAATCTTTGAAGTTGTGGCAGTGTTTGCTTTTCTCACAGATGTACCCCATTAGTTAAAAATGTCGCCCATAATACATATTCAACAAATATTTCAGGCCTTTGAGGGAGTTATGACCACTGTCAGCACTTGCCATTTCCCTAGTCTCTGTTCCTGGCTGCTTCTAGACAATGTTTGCCATATATCATAGGCTTCCTCCATAGGACAGGAGACCTAGAGAAAACAGTAGGTGACTCAGAAAACACCTGAGGAAACAGGGCACATTGCATTCCAAAGGGTGAATCTGAGGTAAGCTTGTTAGCCATCTTTTCATCACCAGACCTGAGAGGTAAGTAGTATATTTCGTTGCCTTAACACGTATGTCAGCTTCCAGAAAAGAGAAATGTCTGTTAAATCTCAAA
>NW_022196909.1:18146741-18168300 GCF_008632895.1 Mastomys coucha
TAAATGGAAAACAGTGGTACAGAGGGAAAGTGAAGCGAGTACTCAGCTGTGGGGGCGGGGCGAGAGGTGGGGGTGGGGGCGGGGGTTGTTCTGTGGTGGTCTCAGTAGGTGAAAACTGAAGGGCTGGACTGCAGTCATTTGGCATGGGATTCAGAACAAGGCATCGGCCAGGGCTGCCAGACTCTGCCTCCGTAAACCTCTTCCTTCCTATATTTATATGAATCTATAACCAACCTTCTTTAGCCAATGAAGAGAACCTAGGATTCTCTGGGTCAGAGAAGAAACTGTTATTCATTCACTACAGAGGAATGAGGTTGTCTCCCACCAAGGCAGAAGGGACCCCAAGTATCAGATCCTCCGTGCCATTTTCAAACAAAGGAGTCAGATCTGAGAAATTTACTGAGCAGACGAACTGTGGGTTCGAGTTCCGCCCCATGCCAGGGCGCTGGGCTCAGCCTCTGGGGAGGTGAGTCACAGGCAGCTTGACTGTGCTTATCACACACCGTGGGATGCTAGGCGTTAGGGAAGCACTGAGCACCACCTACAGGGGTGGGGAAACGCAGTCTAAAATGTGGGAAGCCGAAGCTAGTATCCCCTGACTCTCAGGCATCTACTCACTGCTGGGAACTACAGAAATTGGGTAGCTCCTGCCCAGCAGTGTAACTCAGTGTCCATGGCAGTCGATTTGGTGGGTTAGCTAGGAGCCTGAGCTCCACCATAGCAGTTCTGCTTTAGACTTTCCCATCCCTTGGATAGAACTGTTGGCACAGGAAGCAAAATAAGTCAGTAATTTATAGTATGGTAGGCCATTTTTAAAATGCACTGGGTTCGTCAAGGTATATTTTACAATTTTCAATGGGTTAGTTGTAGGCTTCATTGGGGGATTTTTGTTTTTTATTTTATTTTATTTTTTGTGCTGCATGCATGTGTGTGTGTACAGAGTGAGTCTTGATGAATGATTCCTTGGTGATACAGGGAAAGGGCAGGGAGTGGGGACACATGGATAGAACCGCAAATAAAAGGCTCGGTGGCTGGACTAGATTCAGACACGAAGAGACCAGAAAGGAGATATGGTACTGTGATGGTTTGATATGCTCGGCCCAGGGAACGGCAAGGCCGGTATCGGGGGTTCCCAAAGTCCTGGATATCTAGGTGCTGTTGACTTGGTAGGAGCTGGAAACAGTGGGGTGGAGGGCATGGGCTGATGATGGTGACTAGCCCCAGTCCAGGGGAAATGGGAGCTCTTGGTGGTTGTCTGGTGCACAGAGAGGCCTTCTCTGTGGTAGATATAGGTTGTGACTCTGTAGGCGAAGGCCTTCTCCATGTTCCCCTGGGTGGTTCTCGATGAAAGACACAGGCCTTGGTTTCAGACTGTTTATTAGTTGTTTATTGTGGAAAATAGATGTGTACCAACTTCTCAGGGTGGGCCAGAGATTAAATACCTTTTGTAGGAAGGAATGTCTGGGGAGGGAAGGTTATTGGCCAAACCCTCAAGGCCTCTAGGTACCTCATTAGCATGGAGAACTCTGCTAATGACCAACCTGTGACCAACATGGGTAGTGTGGCACGTGTTCCAGGCCAGGAATCGGCAGGAGCAGGGAGGCACCTGCTGTTTTAAGTGGGTACCTGGGTACTGGGGTCTCAGAGCTGCTCTGCTTTACCAAGCCTTTTGGCATAGGTCCACGGTCTGACAGCTCCTTCTTTTCGTTTTATAAAGGAGAAGTGTCATTGGAGTGACTGTCTCTAATGTTGTTTGTAGTGAACTGGGTCTGTTTATTAGCCCCCCCTGTAAGGCAAGGGCAGTACATGAAATTGGGACTTGGAGGGTCTTATTTTGTGACATCTGTGGTGGTCGGGGGCTGTAGAGTGCAGAACTACTAGAATGAATAAGTATATATTTGAAGATTCTAATTAGCCAACTTTGAAATGGATCATAACAGCTGGATCCTACACGAGAGACTAAGAACGCAAGCAGCTGGAGTTCTCACTCATTGGAGTAATCCCACAGTGACGTAACACCAGAGAAGCTGAAAAAATCCAGTCCAGGCAGCTGGCTGCCTCAGCACTCCAAATCTGGTCCTGAAAACCTGGGGAGGGAAGGTTGTCCCTGGAGTGCTGCTGGTCCGTAGTCAATAATGGAAACCTGGAAACATGGTCATGAATCAGCTAAGGAATCAGCCGTAGTGAGAAGAATTAACTCAGTGGCAAGAGAGAAGACCAAGCATGAAAACGGTGAGATCTTCCTCTTGCGTCGCCTCCTTGTCTGGGCTGCCTCCAGAAGTGTCTGCTCATGAGCGGGGCAGGTTATCCCACGTCGACTAAGGCAGTTAAGATAATTCCTCAGTCTTTGCTACAACTGCTTCAAAAATGAAGAGCATGCTCAGCCTTTGGTCTATCACCCTTCCGGAAAACGTCAACATCACTCTTAAGGGGTGTGCGGGCATTGTGGACCCCAGAGGAAATCTGGAGGGACGTCAATGTAAAGCATAGTCTCCTTGGAAAGAAAAAGAGGAGGCTCTGGGTTAATAAAAGGTGAGGAACCAGGAACTGGCTGCTGTCTGAACTGTCTGTTCAGAGTGAGATCAAGGATGTTTGATCTGATACATGATAAGGTCTGTGTGTGCTCACATCATGTCTCCATTAAGGAGAGTGGGGCTGTGGTTGAAATCCAAAATGTCTTTGATCTACGGAGTTCAGGCAAAGATAGGTGCTGCCTGTTCCCTTTCTCACACCCAGGAGGATGAGTTAATCCTTGAAGGAAATGATCCGGAACTTGTTTCAGATTCAGTGGTTTTTGAGTCAGTAAGCCACAGCAGTTAAAAACAAGGATAGCAGAACGTTTCCAGATGTCATCTGTGTGTCTGAAAATGGAACAGGGGAGCTGGCTGATGAGCAAGACCCAAGTTACCTACTTCTGGAGATAAAATAGTAATAGTAGTAATAGTAATAATCCCTCAGTTGATGTTACCCTCTCAGGTGATTCTAAGTTGTAGCAAGTTGAGGTGGAAACCAAATATTACACCCGAGAATATTCATGCTCCATGCATGGACAGGTCTGAGGAGAATGTGGGATTGTGAAGATAGGGAGGATGAGGAAGAGACCACTATTGTGACTAGTACTATATTTGCCATCACCTCAGATATTATATGTACATATATGTACACACATTTAACATATATGTATATACATATATATATCCACACAAGTTGTACAGTATACAGACAATATATAGGTAGATACTTAGCTGACACAGAACTAAATTAGAAAAGCATTATGACCACAAAGCCCAAGAGGATGTTAATGTTTCAAGGTCATAGGCTAGCTAATGGATCGTGGTGGAGCTAGAACTGTGATTCCAAAGTCAAGGTCTTGATGTAAATGCAAACGACACTAATGCACCTTCCGAAGAAATAACTCTCAGAGCATAATAGAATGGCCAAAGCCATAGGATTATTAACTCCTCTCCCATTCAGTCACCATGCACTTTCAGAAAAAAGTATGGGGTAGCAGCCCCACCCCCACCCCCGGTCAGCAGGGTAAGGGTCAGGCTGGGGGGTTTCTTTTGTCCCTTGCATGCAGATCTTGACAGCTATCCACATAGTCCAAAGCAGAGAAGTCATTTTCTGCCTAGATTCAGGCTCCACATCTAAAAAACAGTGCAGCAAGACTGCAGAGCCACTGTGGCTGAAATGCCACGCAGCCTTGGGGCCTCGTTCATAAGAAGCCCCGGGATACCTGCCACACATGGAGAATAGTATCCTGGAAAATGACAAAGTACCTGCAAAAGACTTCGCTTCCTTTTCCTTCAAACACACCCTGAGTCTTTTCATAGGAAACTTTTACCTCGCTTTTCAGAGCTGTACCATGGGCCACTCACTGTCCTGAAGGGTGTCTTGTTGCCTGTCCTTGCCTGCTTTGAGCACCAATGGTTTCCAGTGGATGGAAAGGGCCAACTCAGAACCACTAAGTCGGCCCGTCCACCACTAGAGGGCACGCAGTCCCCAGCAGAGGAGCCTGGTCGGCCGCAAATGTGAAGGGGAAGATTCCTGGTGTTCAGCTCTCATCCTGAAACATATTTCTTCCAAAGTCAGCCTCACCTGGATGCCTGCAGGAGTGGTATGTCATTTATGTCATTAGAAAATTCTGGAAGTTTCGCTTCCTCTGAAGGTTTGGCGGTGGTGATGGTGGGGACAGCAGAGCTCTAAATTCGCTGAGCCTAGGCAACGTCAGACCGGTTCTATAGAACCAACGTTTAATAATGTGACTCTCTTCAAGAGGTTCTGGGCAGAGAGTCACACTCCACAGTCCCAAGTTTACCAGAGAAATTCTGTCCATCTGTAGTGAAAATAAAACAAAACAAAAACCAGAATTTCAATAGGCAATCTACACTCTAGTACCCAGACAGATCAGTGTGTGGGTGGAAGTGGCCAGCAGTGGGGCCTAGGCAGTGGGGCCTAGGCAGTGGGGAAAGAATGTGTCTTTGACTGCTGAGCACCACATTTTAGTGAAGACTCTATACACTTCCTGAGCAGTATATGACATCACAGCTCATATTCTTTTTCAACTATATTTTCCACTGTAAAACTGAAGCATTCAAGAGCCAGGTGAACACTGCCCTTTGGAAAGTTGGTTTCTGGAAGCACAGGGGAGATCCATATTTTATTCTTCATTATTCGAGGTTTTCCTATTGTTTTGCAGTTTTGAGGTTTGAACGTAGGGCCTTGTGCATACTAGACAAGTGTTCCACAACGGAGCAACATGCTCACTCTTTTTTTTTTTTCAAGACAGGGTTTCTCTGTGTAGCCTTTGCTGTCCTGGAACTCACTCTGTAGACCAGGCTGGCCTCGAACTCAGAAATCCACCTGCCTCTGCCTCCCAAGTGCTGGGATTAAAGGCGTGCACCACCACCGCCCGGCCACTCTTTAGTTTTTAACCTGGCTTCTATGCTATTGAGTCCGGTAGGCTCAAGAGAACTACAGTGACCTTTCTAAGTGCCATGATCTCAGCTAGGGCCATTGTTTGAAGAATTTGCTCAGTCTCCCTGACCAGGTTGCAAAGATCATCTCCTCACTAACTGAAGAGCCACATGAACTCACCTTGGCTCTTCAAGGCTTAACCAGTCAGACGAATACACCGTTGTCTGACTCATCCACAGAGGATGGGCAATCTACCCAGTGGGAACATTATGAAAGAAACAGTGCCTGTGGGACCAACAGTGACCTATGTACTGCATTTGATATCCCTCTGTCATACTTTCTGATCATCCCACTGATTCAGTGAGCTAGCCTATTACTTTCAGCAAGATTATTGTGTATTTAAATCCACAAAGATGAGTTTTGTTCCTTGTAGCTATAAAACTCTGATATATACAGGATGGAAAATGATTAAGGTATTGACGTCACCCAGCACCTAAATGGAAGAAAAAAAAGGGGGATATTCTCAGGACATCCAGTGTGTCAGCATCTACTGTACTGGACAGATTCATCAGTTAACAAACAATGTGACTGGCTATAAGAAACTTGCTATTCTGGAGAGATGAATACCTCAATAAATAATGACTTGTTTTGATAAAATAACATTAGATTTTTTTTTTTGATGGCTAGCTTTATGTCAACTTGATACAAGCTAGCATCATCAGAGAGGAGAGAACCTCAGTTGATAAAATGCCTCTAGAAGTCTGGGCTCTAGCCAAGCCTGTAGAATATTTTCTTAACTTGTGATTAATGCGGATGGCCCACCTCATTGTGGGTGGCAGCACCCAGGTCTGGTAGTCCTAGACTCTATAAGAAAACAGGTTAAGCAGGCTGTGAGGACCAAGTCAGTAAACTGCACTCCCTAGTAGGCTTAGATTTTTTTTAACCTACTTTTAATGAGGATTCACAAATGCTTCAATCCCTGCTTCTAGCCCACCATCCAAGGATAAGGGAGAAAAGATGGTGTAAATAGGACGAAGGGTTGTGGACCTGTTTAGAAGTAGTTCCTTGAGGCATTTCCAGTCTCCATTTGTCAGGATACCAGCAGTTCAGTTCAGTAGTGTCAGGATAGTGAGGAACCCTTAGGGGTTTTCCAGTCCCACACCCTCCTTACAGCTTCCCCATCCTGCCTGGGGTCAGGGCTAGGCTAAGTTCCATTTGTGGGGAGCCGCAGCTGCCACCCTATATACATATATATTGAACACCTGGTCTCCGGCCAGAGCAGAGAGCATTGAGATAAACAAGCCTTAGTTGGAAAAGCTGTGTGCCTCCAGTTTGTGATACAAGCTGGCATGATTTCTCGTAGCATATTATGCTTTGCCACGTAGCCAATGCTGATTGGGACCAGGGAAAGTATTTAACCCACAAGGGCTGGGGGCTGAAGAGAGAATAGAATTAAGGGTAAGTATGTAGGGAGAATAAGTAGTAGTGAGTAAGTATGTAGGTAGTAGTAAGTATGGAGAGAGTAAGTAAGTGTGTGGAGATAGGAGTAAGTATGTAGAATTAGGGCTGGTGATGGGTTAGAGGTAAGATATAGATTTAGAAGAGTAAGTATGTAGAGATAGTAAGTAATTATGTAGAATTAGGACTGGTGATGGGATAGAAGAGTAAGTATGGGATAAAGAAGAGTAAGTATGATAGATAGGAGTAAGTATGTAAGGATAGAAGTAAGATGTAGGAATAGAACTAAGAATAGGAATAGGAGTAAGTAGAAATAGTAATAAGTAAGATGTAAGAAGCAAGATGTAACTAATAAAATGTAAGTAGAAATAAGTAAGATGTAACAAGCAAGATTACAAGGATCCTAATTAAACTGCATGGGGAAGAGCTGAGTGTTTGCCTCCTTACTTCCACTGGGCGGGTAAGGTGGCTTACACCATTCTCCACCCACAGGAACATTCTAGAGTGAAAAAAAAAAAAAAGAATCTCAGAACATACTAACAGTCACCTGACCCTCTGGAAAGTCCTAGAATTCTAATGTCTGTCATGCTTGCTCGCCAATAGATTTAAAGGTCAATATGCTTAGCCAATAAGTTTGAACTGTAACCTTGCTGATGTAACCTATGTCCCTAAAAAGTATAAAAACTGCTTGTAATAGCCATTTGGGGGTTGCCTTCTTGTCACTCACCTCAAGGGACTGATGGAGGATTGATCCCGACTCGGAAAATAAACCTCTTGCTTTTGCATTGATCTGGATCTTGGTGTCTCACTCTGGGGCATCTTGAAGTAAGTACCACTGACCGAGGGTCATGGTTGGGGATGGGGGTGTCTTCCATTTGGGGGCTCATCCGGGATTTAAGGAGACCCCTCGAGTGACCACCAACTAGACTGATCTGAGGGGAAAAGGCTGAGCTCAGCAACAGGTGCCTACTTGTGTTTGTGTTTGTCTGTCTTTTGCCTTCACTTTTAGCTCTTCAGCACAGGGGTTGGCTGGAAACCCTCTGGTCTGGTGAGGTCAATTGCGGGCTGTGACCATGGAAGTCTGGAGGATGCTTTAGGGCCCCCTGGAGGGAGTCGGGAGGGCTCTACTCTTTTTAGAAATGGCAAGACCCAGTATTAAGTCTTGCTATAACCTGGTTTCTGTGCCCGTGGCAGGAGCGAACCGTGTGTTGATTGTCTTTCTCTGTGTTTGTTGGTGTTGGTTATCTCCTGTGGACTTGGACTGACAGCATTTTTGGACATGGGGCAGACTGGACCTACTCCATTAAACATCCTAGTTAACCACTGGAGGGAAGTTAGGAAAAGAGAAGAAAACTTGTCAGGAAAAGAGAAGAAAACTTGTAACTAGTAGTAAAGAAAGGCAAGTTAGGTACTCTCTGCTTCACCAAATGGCCCAACTTCAGAGTAGAGTGGCCACTCATAGGGACCTTTGACTTGCAGGTGATCCAAGTAGTAGAGGAAAGAGTCTTTTGGCCAGGATCCCTCAGGCACTCAGACTAAGTGCCCTATATAGTTATCTGGAAGAATCTAGTGGAGGACCCCCACGCCCCATGGATAAAAGCCTTTCTTTCCCCAAGATCCACCTCACAGGTTCTGGCTGTCCGGACCTGAGAAAAAGTCGATCCTCTAAGACTCTTCAACAGTGGACCTGCTGCTCCAAGACCCTCCATATCCATATCTTTGCCCCCATGGCCCCTCCAGTGCCAGCACCAGCTCTGGGATCCTCAGCCCATATGGGATGATGGCCATTGTACCCCCCTTTACCGGAGGGAGGAGGTCCCACCATGGGGTCCCAAAGTCTGAGAACAGCCTCCCCTGATACCATGGTGGCTCTCCCGCTGAGGGCATTTGGGCCTCTAGATGATAAGGGAATCAGGCTATGCAATATTGGCCTTTCTTTTCCGCCAACTTGTACAACTGGAAGGCCAACACACCCCATTTTCAGATAACCCCAAGGGGCTGATTGATCTCTTTGAAACTGTTTTATTTACTCATCAGTCCACCTGGGATGATATCCAACAACTCGTGACAGTGCTCTTCAGGACTGAAGAATGAGAGATGATAATGCAGGAAGCCAGAAAGAATGGCCCCTCAGACATGGGGACACCATCGATTGACCAGGCTGTTGTCAACAGTGGGTTTCTCCTGACTAGACCTGACCAGGTCTTTAATACAGCAGAAGGTAAGGGGCGTCTGAAGGTCTATCACTAGTCTCTGCTAGTAGGTCTCAAGGGGGCTGCACAACAACCCGCCAAGTACATGAGGTTACATGAGGTTAAGTAGGGACCAGATGAGTCACCCAAGACTTTCTAGAGCAGCTCATGGAGGCACCAATATACACTCTATGACTCCAGCAGCGAGGAGCACAAAGCTACTGTGACTACGGCTTTTATAGACCAGGCTAGTAGAGATACCAGGAAAAAGCTGCAGAGACTAGAGAGACTACAGGATAAGCCATTGAGGGATTTAATGGGAGCTGGGGGTGGGAAATCCCAGGCCTTGGGAAAAGCACCTCCAAAAGGCATCTCCTAACTCAGATGTGATCCAGATTGGTCTCTGCAAAAATCTGTAGAGAATTTTGCGTGTTTTCTTTGTTCAGGCATATAGGTGCCCTGAGAAATGATTCGTAAATAGCTAAAACTGAGATTGAACATTGTTTCCTGGCCTCCACAGTGTTTCAATGATCCTAGTTGACTTACTAGCTGTTATTAGCTAGGAAATTTTTACAATGAAGCTGCCTTATCAGACAGGGTGTCCCCAGAGTCAGCAATAGAGGTCAGGCATTATTGCCTACTGATTCTCACAAGGAAGCTACCTTATCAGACAAGATGTCTCCAGAGTTAGAGATAGAAGTCAGGCACTATTGCTATCCATAAACAAAGTTAGAACTCTAAGAGCAGTGCCACACAAGGCAGAATTGCTTTCCAAACTAGAGAGGAGTTGAAAAGTTTCCTGAACTAATGTTTGCATTGCAAGCCAAACCATTCCCAGGAGCTGCTAGAATGGGACCTCCTGGTGCTTACCTGCTTCAGACCACTGAGAGTTTGCTTAGGGCTGCCAAGATAGCCCAGCGGGGAAGAGCACTATTGCTCTTCCTAAGGAACCATTTACACCTGGCTGTTTGTTCTTACTGACTTTGATGTGACCACTACCTGCCTACGTGATCCCTGACATTCACCCTGTTTCTGTGTACTATATAAGCCTGATTTTTACACTCAGATTCAGTACTTCTCTGTATTGTCTGTTTGTCACTTGCCGAATTCTTTGCCCACCAGGCCAGAAGTCTAATCACCCCGCGGAACAAGAGGTCCTGGCAGCAACGCAGTCTGTGGCATAGGACCACCGTATACAGACTGAGGAAGGGGCAGGAAGAGGAGCCCAGCCCAACCTGGGTGTGGTGGGAGCGCTGTATAGTCTGTTCCTGCTGCTATCATAAAATATTTCAGAGCATATAAGTTATTCTTCACAGTTCTGCTGCTAGAACAACCAAGGATCAAGGCATTAGCAAATTTGTCTTGTGGTAGAAGCTATTTCTAAGGTTATATCATTTTATAATGACCCCACACAGCAGAGGAGCAGCTGAGACTGGACCGGAAGCATTCTGAGAACTCTCTCATACATCCATTAATCCCACTCAGATGATCAGAGCCCTCAAGTGTAATCACTTCTCCTAAAGCCCAAATTTTTTGATACCGACACATATGAACTTTAAGAGTAAGCTTCTATATGAATTTTGGAAGGATGTGTTTTGCAAATTTTATAGGTGTTTTGAAGAGGAGGTCCATGATATTTTAACCAAACCTTAAATGTAAACTAAATCAATGGCTGAGACACTGAGGAAAGAGAAAGTATTTCCTATGTCAAAGGTCACAAGATCGATTCACTATGGTATATAATTAAGCAGCTTGCTGTTGCTAGAACCTCTGTGATACCAGTGAAGAATAATGACGTTGACAGGGGGGACATAAAATGAAGGGGATGCAGTCAGGGAAAGAATAGGCTTAAAACTTTATACAACCTATGTGAAAAGGTAGGAGCTGGAAAACCTGCTGAAGAGAGTGGGGAGTGATATGGACCAGGGATAAGGAGAAAGATTCAGTAGAATAGGTGGCCCAGGAGAACCTGGTATATTATATTTTTTGTTGTTGTTGTTGCTATGATAGAAAATCCAAGAGGAACAATTTAATGGGTAGAAAATTTATTTTGATTTATAGTTTAAGGGCATACAATCTATTATGGCAGGGAAGGTATAGTGGCTCGGACTGTCTTGGTCAATGGCACTGGAAACTTATAGCATGGCTTCTTCATTCCTCTTCAGACAAGAAACCAGAGGGCTTGGCCTGGAACTATAGAACTGGGCTATAAATACTCAATGCTGACTACCCCAGTAGCCTACTCCTGGAAGGTTTCACAATGTCCCAAACACTACCACAAGATGGGAACTATTTGGCACATGAGCCTGTGGAGGACACTGAGTATTCTATGACATCCAAAGACTAGGACTGTCTAGTGGAAGTACTCACATGACTAGCACATTTTCGCTAGAAGGCATATGAACTAGTGTGTAGTAAAGAAGGACATTGGCCTAGAGTGAAGGTTTTCTTGTATGTATGATGTCAGACACCTGCATTTGGAAGTGTGTGTCTTCAGTTTGTTCAGAAAGAATTAGACACACAGTCGAAAGCTGTCTTTGGTTTAGATGGGAGAGAAAACATTAGGATGGGATATAATGTGGCAAGATACAGGCTGGACTAGAATCTGCCACATGTGGATCACAAGCCACTCTATGACCCAAAGCTAAAGTCCTTTTAATCTCTGAGTATAAAAGAAACGTGTGAATAACAGAAAATTCAAAAATACTTACTTCAGCTTACCTCACTGTGAGTTCCAAAATGTTTCCCTGTTTTTGTAATGTATTGTTATACCTTCTTCCATGAGGAAAATTTGTATTTATTCATTTTAAAAGGAAAGCATAACGTCACAGAAAACACGGAGAGTTTTCTGTGTGAGAAGGATGTCATACATTCCCCTGTGCCAGGAGTCATTACAAACCACTTACATATAGGAGAACTCAAAAGCAGAGAACTTAAAAAAGATAGTTGCTTGAGGTCACTATGGACAGTCAGTGGTAAAGGTGAGGTCCAAATCCATTGGGTCTTCAGATGTGATGTCCTGACTACAAATTTTCCTGGCTCGTAGGAAACCACCATTGCTTGCTGTTGCTAAGACCCGATGCCTGTCTCCTTAATTCATGTGTTGCAGTCACGATCCTCCACACTTTCAAAGCTGACTACCTTGGGAGGGATGGCATTTGAATAATTAACTATGCTAAAATGAGGCCATTGTGGTAGGGCATGATCTAGTAAGACTGGTGTCCACTCACAAAGAGATTTGGATGCTGGTGTGTCTGTCTAACAGGAAGACCACATGAAGACACAGCAAAACAACAGTCATTTGTGGGTCAAGTAAATGTGCTTAGAACTCCTTCACTCAGGGAATCAACCCTAGTGACACATTGCCTTGCTGACATTAAATTTCTAGCCCAGCCCTGTGAGAAAAAGAACTTCTGATCTCTACACTTCCATCTCCATCAAATACTTTGTCCCAACAGTCCTGGAAAACTAATATGGGCTTTCATATCATTTGACAAGGAGCAGGGGAAGAGGGAGATTGCAGTGGGTGAGGGACACCACTACTGTTTGTGAAGTCGGTTCATATTAAAATGAACCTGTATGTAGAACTGTTCCCTAGGAAAGGGCAGCTTAATTAAAACCACAGTGTGCTTGCTAATAGCTTCCTCCTGTCTGCTGAGCCCAGCAAAAGTGGCCATAAGCAGTAGGAGACATGGATGTATTGATGGGCAGATGAAGTAGCTAAGAACTAAGGTCACTAGGTTTCCTTGTACTGCAGCAGCGCAGTTAATAATGAATCCTGTCTTTCCCCATGCCTTCTGAGTTTCCCAATAATACAATTATTGGTTTAATACTACAGTTATTGGTTTGAAACAGGAGACTTCCAGTAACCGCAGGCAATTGAGATGTTCTTAGAAAGTGTGATACTGTATTCTAGGGGAAAACAATTTCCGGCATATATTTACTAAGAAAATTCATATTTAGTATTGACATGCAGGTGGCCCAGTGTTGGCATGGAAGGTTTCTTTAAGCTTAGGATTCTAGAAGTGATTGGAGCCTAAGGTCCTAGGAGGCCAATATTCTGACTTATTGAAGACAAGAAATAAGCTCAGAATAACCCAGCCATGGGTCTGAATCAGGTCTGAAACAGGATTTGAAGGCTTTGTAGATTTGAGGGAAGTTCATAGCCTTGACCAACTAACTAGTCTTGTTTTCAGCTCTATGCTATGCTTTAAGTGTGTGGTGGAGCAAAGATCTCAGTTGGCACAGTGCTTACATTGCAAACACAATCCCCAAGAACAACATTAAAGAAAACAAAGGGTGAGCCAAGTGTGGTGGGGCTCTGCGTGCCTGTATTCTATGTGGAACTGAGACCGTGTAGACAGGTGGATTCCTGGTGCTTACTGCCAAGAAGCCCAGCATATTTGGCAAGTTCCCAGGCTAGTGTATGCCCACACACATATAAACTCTCTCTCTCTCTCTCTCTCTCTCTCTTTCTCTCTCTCTCTCTCTCTCTCTCTCTCTTTCTCTCTCTCTCTTTCTCTCTCTCTCTCTCTCACACACACACATACACACACATACATACATGGGGGTGGGGAGAAAGAGAGAGATGTTTCCCATTTGAACAAATGCAAAACCAGGAAACTTAGTTAAGTGTTTCATTTTGACTGAAGTTGCTGTCTCATTTCTCTTTAGGCCAGGGAGCAGCTATTCTGCAGGGTGCTTTTTCCCATATCAGAAGGGGGTGGACTTAGCTGATATGACGCAGGCATGATAGATAGATGTCCTTAGAAAAACCCATCTCATCTCAGTCTGGGTTGGGGCTACCCATATGAAAAGGCTACTTCATTCAGATTTGGGGTAGACAGCGAAGTTCATAACTTTTAGAGACAATATACAGTGGTTGGCATTCAATCCAACTTTGAATCAATGAATAGCAAAGTTGGGGGCTGGGTGGGAAAAAGAGCCAATACCTAGGGAAGGAAATGAAAAGAGAGAAACAGTTCTTGTTTTTGTTTTCTTATTCTTTTGTCTGTGTGTCACTTGTGTGCCTGATGTCTAAGGATTCCAGAAGAAAGTGTCAGGTCCCCTGAAACTTAAGTTACAGACAGTTGTGAGTCACCCTGTGAGTGCTGAGAATGGAATCCGTGTCCTCTGGGAGAGCAGCCAGAGCTCTTAACTGATGAGCTATCTTTAAAATAAATGCACAGGGAAAGCAGACGAAAGATATGCTCAGCTGCAGAGGCAGATGGGCAGAGACAACCTACATTAGAAAGAAATGCCCAGAGACAGAGGGCGTCACACCCTCAATTCATGAGATCTTGTACTTCGTTGTTAGGTGTTTAGGATACCGCAGCCTTGTTCGTCAAAAGCAAAACAAAAAGCAAAGCACTACAATCACATCAGCTGGCAAAGGAATCTTATCTACAAACCACCGAGGCACGTGAACCTTGCGTTTTTGGATAGGAAGGGAATCTACTGCCCAGTCAACAACGCCACACTGCATCCTGTGATAGACAGGCAGTGGGGAGACTCTCCAAGATGGCGGACCACAGCAATCACAGTGTGGCAGGGATGCAAGCAGTGGCTGGATCCAACTCTAATTCGTGTCCCTGATTTCTTCTTGGGAACTTCCTTGTGTGTGCTCTTCAGGCAAGACCACCATTTTTCTATAGTCGTTGCAACTCTTTAGGGCACTCCTGGGCTGTGGGGCCATGACATACACAGAAAGGGTCAGTTGAAGAAGAACAAATAGACAGTTAAGGAAGGATTTCAAATCTCCTGCCACTCACCGACTTTTCTCTGTTAGCAACAGGGACTTGGATCAACGTTGTAGTATCTACTCCTTTGGGACCATGGTCTGCTTTTCTCGTGTTCGCTGCTTTTTGCGTCTCAGGCCATTGCAGCTGCCTCCCTAACAATGTAATTAAAGTAGCTCAATTCTAATGATAGTTTAAATGAACACTAAGTGTTTGAACTCTGGTGTGCTTTGCAGTATGTTTGCTCTTGGCATTATCCTAAAGGCAGCAAGCAATGAACTAAAAGTTGGTTTGGAAAATAACAATTTTTTTTTCATCTCTGCTGGGGAAAATCCAGAATTATTTCATGTGACTATGAAGGCAAATTGGTAAACACAGTCCTGTTCTTCAAACCTTCCATGACCCTAGGAGTTCCCAGCTGAGGAGCCTAGTGATCCCCGGTGCCAGGGAGGAGCTCAGAAATGTATAAGTCAGTCGCTCACTTAAAGGGAGTTCTGCTTCCCCGCTCCCTAGGCCAGAGAACTTCACAGCCTGGGTGGCAGAGATCTCTCCACAACTGAAATGAAAGGAGTTCGGATTTTCAGTTTTCATTTGACTCTTCTTCAAAGCCCCCCTTTCCCTTGCAGGACTCGCTAAGTGTTTTCTTTCAAATGGTTACACTACAAGACAATGAAGCTCCATTTCCTGGAACCACGGTCTGGATGACAGCCAACTTCAATGTGCCCCCATGGGAAGGGCTTGGAGAAGCGAGCTCCAGACTCAGGTTTCCGGCGGACGAACATTCAACCCACAGACTGGAAGCTGAGGTCATGGATTACTCTCTCATTTCTACCCAGTGTCAGGCCACTTTATGTTCTCTCTCTCTCTCTCTCTCTCTCTCTCTCTCTCTCTCTCTCTCTCTCTCTCTCGATGATCTCACAGCATGCATAACAAATGGCCTTTTATCCCATTTCCTCGCTCAGACAGAGTTCTAATCAGTTGTCAAAAAAACCCGCTATTAATATCTCTGCATTTAGATGTTGCTGGCAACGAAAGTGCTGAGAGTGGCTGTGGAGTTGCAGTCTAGGGGTCAAGTAGAAAAGCTGCTCATGAGCCCGGAGCCCGGCGTCAGTAACTGGGAAAAGAAAGCCTAGCAAACGTGATACTTGCTTCATGGAGTTTGTGATCAGCCTGGGAGCAGAACTTTAGTTCATTGAGAAATTTCTTAATATAAAGGAAATAAATCAACAGCATTGTTCCTTTCTGGCTTTCCTGCAGGTTTTGAAAGATGGGTTTGGAAATGGAATTCTTTGGGAGGCCAATGTGAGCAGAATAGAACCTGAGATTCATCAGACCGTCTTGTGCATATCAGCAGGGGGAGGGGACCGAAGGCTCCCATTCCAGAAACGGTGGCCCCTCTGCCGTTTCAGTTTCAAGCTTGTTGGGCACCTCTTTCTCCTGGAGTCCTGGGAGGTGAGCTACCCACTAGCAGAGATGTCTTCTCCTCCAGCACTCCCATTCTTAGCAAAGGAGATTTGCCCTCTGTACTGCACCTGGGATCTGGCAGCTGAGCTATGGCGAGAACAGACAATGGCGTCCCCTGTGCGAAATGAGAGAGGAGAGCACTGACATCAAATCACCATATTGAAGATCTTCTGTGGCCGAGGGTTGGCCCTGGGATCACCTCAGAGATCACGTTGAGGTTTTTTTCACTAATAAAAGGCTAAAGGATGTCTACTTTAATTGGAAAGTGGACTCTAGGTTTTCTCATCCTTATAAGGCAGTTCATGTATCTGTCTAGTGCCTCTGAGGGCATGTGTGTGCATGTGTGTGTGTGTGTGTGCCCGCATGTGTGTGTGCGCGCATGTGTGTGTGCGTGCATTTATGTGTGGATGTGTGTGTGTGTGTGTGTGTGTGTGTGTGTGTGTTTGTGGATGTGTGGATGTGTGTGTGTCCATGTGTGTGTATGTATGTGCGGGCGTGCACGTGTGCCATTTTGATTTTTTTTTTTTTTTTTTTGGTTTTTCAAGACAGGGTTTCTCCGTGTAGCCCTGGCTGTTCTGGAACTCACTCTGTAGACCAGGCTGGCCTCGAACTCAGAAATCCGCCTGCCTCTGCCTCCCAAGTGCTGGGATTAAAGGCATGTGCCGCCGCCACCACCACTGCCTGGCTTGCCATTTTGAATTTTTGCAAAGGTTTTGCACTACTGAGAGATGCATAACTGGCTGCAGGCCTCTCCTTGCTCCACTGAGATAACCATATACTAGGCTAATTATTCTAAGTCCTCTTTTCCTCCTTTCAGATGTTCCTTGCATCTTTATTGAACAGACGTATTTACTGTGTTTAAATATTTTACTCAAAGTTCTTGGTGCATAGCTTCACGCAGGGTTTACCGAATAAATGATTGGGTTTGTGGCCTTTTAGCCTCTGGAATTCTGCTAATAAATGTGATTACAGAAACCTTACTTAATAAATACTTCTTAATTCTCTATTTGCAAAGCAGGATGCTTCTATTGCATGCACTGCTTTCACACACAGTCTAGCAAGGATGTCATTGGTCAGCAGACATGACCTGTCTGCCTATTGCCCCAAGGCCCCGAACTAGACAAATGTCTCTGCCTTACATTCATAACAGTTTGCTTCTGTACCAGCTGTGAGGAGCTGCTATTTCTTAATAACTGAAGCAGATATATGTTTGCCAAATCCCAAGAACAAACTACATTTTTGTAACTCTGTAGTTTTGTTTATAATCAACCCAATGTCCTAAACATTCAAAACTCAACCAACTGGCCGTAGGTTTCTGGATCATTTAAATAAATGACTAATGTTCAATAAAGCTGAGAAATAGCCCTCAGCTATGTCTGAAGCCTGAGCGTCAAGATGGGGCCTAACTTAAGTGGGTTAGCTTGTCAGTCACCTGAAGATGCACTCAGAAAGACCAGGCTAATTAGCAGCACCACTGCTCATGTGTGGCAAATTCTGTTGTCAGTGTTGTCTCCACTCGATGGGTTGGTAAGAGTCTCTTTTTTCTTTTCCTTCTAAAGAAGAAAGGTAGAATTTTTTTAAAAATGTATTATATAGTCATGCATAGTGGTACAACCCTTAATCCTAGCAGAGAAAGGTGGATCACTGTGAGTTCAAGGCCAGTCTGGTCTACATGGAACGTTCCAGGCCAACCAGAGTTACACAGTAAGATCCTGTCTCAAGTACTACTGCCACCACCACTACTACTACTACTACTACTACTACTACTACTACTACTACTACTACTAATAATAATAATAATAATAATAATAATTTTACATATGCATGTTTGAGAAAATATTAGAAAAGGAAGGCTCTGGATACAGATGCTTTTTTTTTTTTTAACCATTCCTAGCAGACCTTTTTTTGTGAACCAAACCAAATACACGGGCTACTCTTCAAGTGCTGTGTCCAAGTTAGCAATAGTTTTTATACTTTTTAAAGGTTGTTTTTAAAAAAAAAATGAAAGAAAGCCATAAACATTATGTGTGACAGTTTAGTGTGGTGGCCCATGTCGGGAGTCTCTGAAACTAAGAAGGCTGAGGCAGGAGCATGGAGGGGTCGCAGGTAAAAAGAGTGCGTGACTGGGATAGTGATAGTGTGGTACAATAGAGCCTGAAATGGCCACTATCTGCGCTTCTAAATAAAAAGGGTGCCACCTACCTGCAATAAACTCACATTTGGGTTCTGTGGAGAAAGGAGACAGAGAAGGTCAATGCTAACCTGGGACCGATAAAAAAGGCATTCTTTGCATTTCTATAGCATGACTTTGGCACATGATTCTGTGCTCTAGGTGAAGGAGGAGTCAGTGTGTGTCCAGTGTGTGCTTCAGGCAGAAACAGCTTTCCTGAAGGGTTACTTGAGCATCTAAGGGAGTTGCTTTCTGGAGACCTCTATCAGTAGCCAGCTTCCCTATGTGTGATAGTCAGTACTGACACTGTCACAGAATGCAGAATCATTAAGGAAAACTGTTTGATGGACACTGTTGACCACTATCTGGTGGACACTGTGTGGAGGTTACTTTGTGATGTACACTGATGACCACTGTGTGATGGACAATGTGATGCACACTGTGTGATGACCACTGTGTGATGGTCACTGTGTGATGGACAACGTGATAGACACTGTGTGTTGGACACTGTGTGAAGGACACACCATGGTTTTCACCTCTGGGCACATCTCTGGGGGATTATCCTGATTAGCTTAATTGAGGTAGAAAGATCCACCCAGATGTGGGCAGTGTCGTCCCAGTAGTGGAGTCCTGGGCTGAGTGAAAGGAGAAAGGCAGCTGAGGACCCGCATTCGTCTCTCTTGACTTCTTAACTGTGGACTCAAGGAGAGCAGCTACCTGCTGCTCACGCCACAGCACACCCCCTGCCACAGCACACGACGACATTTACAAGGGTAAGGACAATAGACCTTTCCCTCCTTTAGTTGTTTTTGATGGGAGAACAAGTTGTTTACTGGCAGCCATGAGACAGGTGTCTAACAAAAGTTACACCATGAGAGTCAGGGTATGTTTCTATAGGAGAAGCGGCATCTTTAAAACATCATGAGACATAGAAGTGACTCAAAAAATACTTTTTTGGGGGGAGGGGCATTTCGAGACAGGGTTTCTCTGTATAGTTCTGGCTGTCCTGGAACTCACTCTGTATACCAGGCTCGTCTTGAACTCAGAAATCCGCCTGCCTCTTCAAAAAATAATTTGTGTGTTGGGAAGAGCTGAATTCCTTCAAAAAGAGGTAAACTGAATGCCAAAGGAACATTCCAGTGTCTTTTCTGTGGGGTCACTTTCAGAGAGCGCAAACCAGAATTCAGAAGCAAATGAATTCTAGTATTCTCTTGTGTCTCTCAGGTGACATTCAAAAGACAATACGATGTGTGGTGTAAAATCTCCAGTCCCTCTCTTGTCAGATTCGCACTGTTACTGACATTGCTCCCTCAGGCTCCCCTCCCTGTCTCCCTTTCTAAGTTCTCTGACACCATCCTACTCGTGTGCCTCACACTGATTATCCTGATGACAGATAGCTCTGACTTTGGTCAGGAGAGTGAGGAGGTAGTCAGAGGAAAGCTGGTAGCCACAGTATATCGATAATTACTCATGCTTTGACGTGTAGCCATGTCTGGGAATCTGAACTTAGTTCTCAAGGCTGTGCCACAAGTGCTCTGTTACCCACTGAGCCATCTCCCTACCTCTACGTATTTTAAAAATACTTATGGAATGCCTCCTATATGCTAGCAGTTCAGAAAGAACAGGGGAGGGTTAGTTACATAAGCAGAATAAACAAAAACATAGAATAACAAGTGGTAGTGGTTTAAATGAGAATGGCTATCACAGGCTCATATAGTTTAATGTTTGGTTTCCAATAGATGGACTCTTTAGAAAGGATTAGGGGTGTGAGTGTGTGACCTTGGTGGAGGAAGTGTGTCACTACAGGTGGGCTATGAGGTTTCAAAAGCCCATTTCAGGCCCAGCCTAGTTCTCTTTCTGCTTCGCATCTGTGGATCAGGAATGTAAGCTCTCAGCTACTGCTCCAGCACCATCCCTGCCACCATGCTCCCACACCATGATGGCCCTATAGAACCGTAAGCAGGCCCCTGATTAAATGCTTTCTTTCATAAGCTACCTTGGCCATGGTGTCTCTTCACAGAAAGAGAAGTAGATAAGACATAGGTGTAAGATGAAAGTGATTTTTTTTTTTTTTTATTTTCCCCGTTCCAGAAGTCAGAGGTTTGACTAAGGAAGAGGATGTTTCTCACTTATGCAACCCATCATCATGTGCAAGCAGTCAGGTCAGGGATGAGAACGGCTCATGCGACAGGCGGGCGTCCAAGCTTCTTCAGTCTGGTTGCCTCTCTAGACTGTTGTACTGGCAATGCAACATTAGATCTTTGGGGTCACATTCCAGGCTGTGGGAAAGAGGAGACATTTCTTCACCAATGGGATAACCTGAGAAATGGCTCATTTTTCTCACTTCTGTAGACAAGGCATTCTGGGAATACAATCTTGTGCTGTAAATGTGCCGACAAAGGCTGACTTGTGTGTTTACTAATGAAGAGGGAAGGATACATTTCAGGACATGCTTTTTAGTCTTCTTTAAATTGACAACTAATTCACTGTTTTGCTGAGAGCACGTTGGAAAAATATCCAAACTTTGTTCTCACTCACAATGGCTTTTTAACCCTACAGTTTTCTTATACCTCCAGATTGTCACCATCACATGCAGTCCACATCTAGGAAATCCAGAAGCCATTTTAGCCAGTAGCTCAAGGCTGAGGTAAGGAGCCTGATGATACCATCTGGCTGCGAGACAGCTTTTAAGGATTGTCCGACAAGAAAGGAGTGGAGAAAACAAAATTGGGTAGAGATAGAAAATGGGCTGTCAGACGTAGGGTAACAGCCTTGGCTGTCCCTATGGGAACGCAACATTGGAAGTAACTCATCAGCCCAGCTCCATGTGGGGCCGAAATCACAAGTGTCTCTCACACCCAATGAGAAGACAGCAGTTCGGGGCCAAGGCTCCACAGCTGAATTCCCTATAGCAGTGGTCCTCGGTCTTCTTAATGCTGCCACCCTCTAATACCATTCCTCGTGTTGTGGTGACCCCCAGCCATATGATCATTTCCGCTACTACTTTATAGCTGTAATTTTGCCACTGTTATGAATTATAATGTAAATATCTGTGTTTTCTGATAGTCTTAGGTGACCCCTGTGAAAAGGTCATTCTACCCCACCAAAGGAGTCTTGACTCACAGGTTGAGAACCACTGCCCTAACAGGAAAACCTGAGCAAATCTTTAAAGAGGAACATGGCACATTCTCCCTCTCCCTTCCCCTCTGCCCCTCTTCCCCTCTCTCTCCTCTCTCTTTCCCTCTCCATACTTTCAAGAAAAACTGTGATGTGGTCCAATTACCTGTGCTCTTAAGACACTATTTTTCCATGCTTAGCAACATGAGGCTAACTATGGGTTACAACTACTCTGTGTTGGCCTGAAGAGATAGATGGCTTGGTGGTTAAGAGCACTGACTGTTCTTTCCAGAGGTCCTGAGTTCAATTCCCAGGAACCACATGGTGGCTCACAACCGTCTGTAATTGGGACCTGATGTTCTCTTCTGGTGTGTCTGAAGACAGCTACAGTATGCCCATATAAAGAAAATAAATGCATCTTTAAAAAGATAATCTGGAGTTTCTGAGACCTGAACAGCCAGCCGGGAGCCACAGGCCCCACGACTCCCAGGGAAGCCGCAGGG